>NC_079909.1:2225193-2279308 GCF_024868665.1 Triplophysa rosa | reverse complement strand
ATAGCGACTGTTAAGCATATACCTAGTAATCTCATCTGTTATGAGCAACCTTCAGAAGCTCCAGGAGCTTCAAAAACTTCAGGAGAACAATTCTTGGGAAAATTACCAGAGAAGAAATGCTCAGATATCTACAAGCAAACAAATGCAACGATGAGGCAAAGTTGTATGTCATGTCTTCGTACAGCAGATCAAGTGAATCCTAAACCTGGCATTGCTACAACTACCCATGAAGTACCACAACCACTTGTGGCCTACCGATATCTTCTGACTTCAGAGAGAGGACGAGCAAAATGTCCATTATGTTCAACTGTGCATGTTCCAGATCAACAAGGTACAGGTGTCGTTGAGGGACACTATTGGCTGTGTGGCTATCGTGTGTACTTATCCTTACCAGAGGGGTGGACAGGACTTTGTGCTTTAGTCCAACTGCATGGAGGTGCCATTATCTTACCACATCAATCAATGGAGAATCAACGACGAACAAGAAGAGACCTACTCAACTTCATGAGAGAAAGCCCAGTGCCAAAGAATCATCACATATGGACTATTGCTGAGAAGCTTGTGGCTGCTTTCCTTCCAGCACTGGGAATGGAATCACTGATGGAAGAAGTGGAAATCACCAGATATGAGCTGTCTTCATTTATCAACACAACAAAAATCATGATGGAGGGAATCAGAGAGGAACTGCGAGGACTACGACTTACTGCTCTCCAGAATCGGATGGTTTTGGATCAACTCACTGCAGCGCAGGGATATGGTTATGGTAGGAGAGACTTGTTGTACCTACATACTAGACAATGACGCGGATGGACATCTTATTGAACAAGGAATAGAGAATATTACATTGTTGTCTACAATGATCGCAAAGAATGAAGTGAACACAGACTCTTCCATTTGGAACTGGTTTAACAGCATATTCCCTAATCTGCATAACATATTGATGTTTGCTGCGTGTATTATATCACCAATTGTGATATTGTTATGTTTTTGGCCTTGCATAATGCATGCATGTAAGAGAGTTATTCCATCTGGTCCTCATCATCAGATGATGGTTTACTCAGTCAGTGATGATCAACTCTTTGCAATTGATCAACTCTTTGCAGTTGAGTAAGAAAGGTAACTAAAGTAATTGGTTAAAAGCAGGTGTTATCCGTGTTACGAGATGACCAAGATGGGTCAGTTGGATTTTTATCTTTTATAGCTTGCATACATACCTACAATAAGTATAATCATTGATATTGATTCATTTTGCTTATGCAGATATATTCTCTTTGTAGTAGATATTCCTCTTAAATTAGTAGACTTCATCATGTGTGGGACTCTTATGGAGCCCCAAAGGGGGGAATATATTGTGCATACTTCTGATCATTTTGTGCATATATTGTACTTTTTGGGCTCTGTTATACACCCCACTCATAAGAAGTATTCATAGGAATGATATTACCATAGATGTGTTAATAATCAGACCAATGATTGAGTGTTACAACTGAATATATGAAGATGATTTGATGATTTAATGATATAATCAGCATACTTAAGCATTGATTGAGTGTTGTTTGAACATATAAGTATATTTTAATTATTTTAACCAAGTATAGAACAGATTTCAGCAATATAAAATTCAGTGATGTCTTTGAGATCTGTTTAAGGCCTGACCTAGATAAAGTTCAAAAGGTTGAACATGTTGTTCACTTTGTGGCCTGAAAACTGGTACCAACTGGAAAACTTATTTTTAAAAAACCAAGTGAAGGCCGACATTCCACTATTAGATACAAACCTTGTTGCCTAGAAAATAATAGTGGCAGACGAGAATGATTGGATAATAAAAAATAAAAGATAAAGGGAATTTCCTGATTGGTTTAGGAAAGCACCTCCTTTCCTAAGTTTCACTATAACTACAGGCTGGAAAACACTTGGTTTTCAGATGACTGGGGACATCTCACTTTGTTTGGCCTGATCAAATAAAGTTAACTCCTTGACACCTGAACCTTCTTTGTCTGAGAGATTTTTTGAACTTCAAGATCGACTTTTACCACATCAACTACAGAAAGTGTTTTGTGACTAACTTGAAAAACATGGAAAAACATGTTAAAATTTTTAAACTTTAAAATTCTAAAGCAGCCCCCCCGGCCAGGCAAATAGTGCAAAAAAAACCAGTATGCAAACGGTGGCGAGGAACCCAAAACTCTAATTGAGAAAAAAAACCTCAGGAGAACCCAGGCCCAACCAGGGGATTCCAGTTTCCCTCTGGCAAAAGCTGCTGCCTCTGCCCAAGCTCGACATTGCTTGCACAACAAGGCTAGATAAAAATAAATAAACTTACTAATAAGGTAAATTATAGTTTTAAGATTATCATTAATAATCTAATAGCATTTGAAATTTTGTGGTTAAGACGTGTCAAGTGACCGCGTCATTCTTTATCCAGCTCTATCATCTCAGCTCTTGTCAGGTCGCCGCTTTCCATTCTCTGCTCTACCATCAGGTCAGGCCATGAACTGCATCCTGCTCGCTGTGGTAACCTTGGAACAATGAGACAAGACTGGCTGAGAGTAAGAACTCGAGGTGCCGCGTTTGGACCAGTTGGAGTTTTTGTAATAAGCCTGCAGGGGAACCACCTAACAGTGCATTACAGTAATCTAGTCTTGATGTCATGAATGCATGAATTAAATTCTCTGCATCTGACATTGACAGCATATGACGTAGTTTAGATATATTCTTAAGAAGGAAAAATGCAATTTTACAGGTGTTGGCGACGTGGCTCTCAAATGACAGATTACTATCGAATAGAACGCCAAGATTCTTTGCTGACAATGAGGGTTTCATGGAGCATCCGTCAATAGTTCTTGGTTGTTGCGTATAGCAGTTTTCGGTCCAATAAGTAACACTTCTGTTTTGTCCGAGTTCAGTAATAAAAAGTTGTTACTTATCCAGTTTTTTATATCGACTATGCATTCCATTATTCGATGGAACTGCTGTGTTTCATGAGACTTCGAGGAAATAAAGTTGAGTATCATCAGCATAACAGTGAAAGCTAACTCCGTGTCGCTTTATTATATCTCCTAGAGGTAGCATATATAATGCGAAGAGCAGAGGCCCTAAGACTGAGCCCTGTGGTACACCATACTGGACTTGCGATTTGCGTGACACCTCATTGTTTCTTGCTACAAATTGAAAACTGTTGGATAAATAAGATTTAAACCATTTCAAAGCTATTCCTTTAATGCCGACGTAATTTTTGAGTCTATGTAGGAGTGTGCTGTGGTCAATGGTATCGAATGCAGCACTAAGGTCTAGCAGCACCAATAACGAGATACAACCTCGGTCAGACGCCAATAGCAGATCATTTGTAACTCTGATCAAAGCAGTATCTGTACTGTGACATGCTCTAAATCCAGACTGGAATTCTTCATTGATGTCATTCCTTTGGAGGAAGGAGCATAATTGAGTTGAAACTACTAATAAATAATACAAAACAAAAACCCACGAGGGGGTAACATAATAAAACAAGGGGATAATACGACATGACAAGACAGGACTAAGACTAACTACACTGACCAGACTGGAGATAACAATTAACGAGGACTACAATAAATTAAACTAGACTAGACACGTAACAGGAACTCACCAGACAAATGACAATGAACCAGCACGGGACAGAAAACACAAGAGCATTATAAAGGGGATAAATCAAGAGGGGAACAGGTGAAGGGCATGAAACAATAAACGAGCAATAATGAGGAGACTAGAGGGCGGGAACAGAGACAAGACCGGAGAGAGTATGGCAAGTCAAGAGGGCCAAAATTACCTCCCTCCACATGAAACATGGGGTTCCGTCATGGTTCTGCCTCTCTTGTCATGTCTTTCTTGGTCTAGTGGCAGAACCATGACAATAAAGATTCACAGCTCGACTATTAATTTGAGTGTTTATTCATGTGATTTTCTATGGCGGTCATTAGGTGGTACTTAGAACAATTCATTTTATTAAATGTGGTACTTGATCTGAAAAGTTCCACTGTTCTATATTATATAATGCACTAGAAATGTTTACAGGTAGATGTTTTGCTTTTAAGTAAAATCATTAAATATAAACGATTAAGTAACTAAATCTGCTTATGATGTTTTTGCGGTTAATGATCTTATTGTGGTTATTGTTCCGTCAAGTATTTCTTTCACTAATGATTTAGAAGAGTTTTGAGTTTAGGAATATCACAAGGGTAGTCTGTTCCTGCTCTGTGGTAAATTAAAGTTTAGGATTGGTCCGATTAAGTTTTTCAGAAATAACGGTTTGATCACCTGAATTGTTCTCTGTCCCCTATGAAGTACACTATGGCTAAGTTTAGAAGTAGGTTCATCATTTTCTACCGATTTAAAAGAGCATTTAAGTTATTCATTATTCATTTATTTATTGTTTTTTATTGTTTTTTGCTGCTTCTCTGATTCAGCCATTTGGTGTCTACTGGCTGCATTTGAGGTGCATCCCGGCTCTGTAGCTGAAAAAAACAACAAATACAATTTAAGTACAATTATAATAAACAATGCTTCTTAAATTGTAAATATTAATGTTTATCACTGTACCTGTCAGGCTTAGGGTGGGGAGCAGGTGAATGCCTACAAATACAAATAGAAATACAATTTCTGCAAACCATCAAATAATAAGTAATTGCTGTCTGTATTTACTTTTACATGGGCAGTGTTAATGTCCCACTGTTTAAAGCTAAAACTGGGAGAATTTGTTTAACTTACTCAGGTGAATGAGCCGGTATAGGTGGGGCAGGGGCTCTGTCCATGTCTCTTGTCCATATCTCTTGTCCAGCCAGCGTCTGATGTTGTGCAAAACCAGTTGAGAACAAATCCAAGTAGATACATGACACACTTGTTCATCTAAAGAGTAATATCAAAAACTTTTCAAAAAAAATTTTCAAAACAGTATTAAAAAAGAAAAAGAGTGTTGAAACTGTTGGTCAGACAAAACAAAATATAACAACTTACCAAATGTTGGTTGTTCTGTAAAAACAGAAGTGGCCGGACGAAGAAGAGGCTTTGGCCTGTTTAGTGTTGTACAGGATCGTTCGGACAGGTGCAGTCTATCCAAAATCTTACAAAGATCTTCAACACTGCAGCCTGTCCACAAAGAGCTCATCACCTCCTGCTTCTGTGGAAAAGATGTTGAGAACAAACCGAGTAGATGAATGACACATCCAATGAATGAAATCCAGAGTTTTGAAAAATAAGGAACATCAATACTGTACTCTTTGCAGTAGTGTTCTTCCTGAGAGCTCCCTCCATTTACTGTGGAGGAGCTTGTGGAAGAATCTTAAAAATCTAATTACTTTTAAGTCCCATTTCATCAAGCATTTGAACATTTATAAACTGAGAGAATTTGTTCGACTCACAGAGGTAAAGCTTTGGCAACAGGGGTTCAGATCTTTTAAAGGAATCCGAGGGAGGGGATCTATGACTAAAAATGCAAAGAAATGTATATATATTACCGTTTCTGCAAACATTTGAACATTTATAAACTGAGAGAATTTGTTCAACTCACTGAAGAGGTGGAGCTTCTGTGAGAGGGACCCTCAACTTTTGAATGAAGCCCACGGGAGGGGATTTATGCCTAATAATACAAAGAATTGTTTATCAAGTCCTGTTTCTGCAAACATTTGAACATTTATAACCCGAGACATTTTTTTCAACTCACTGAGGTGGCTTCTCTGACAGGTGGCTCCGACCTTTAAAAGAAGCCAGAAGGAGGAGAGCCCGAATGAGAAGATCTATGACTTAAAATACAAAGAAGTGTATGTCAAGTACCTTTCCAGCAAACATACAAACTTTTGTAAACTGAGAGAATTTGTTCAACTCACTGAAGTCGTGGAGCTTCGGTGAGAGGGGACCTCAACTTTTTAATGAAGCCAGAGGGAGAAGATTTATGCCTACAAGAATAAGTACTTAAGGTTCAGTTTCGGCAAACATTCAGACATTTATAATTTGACAGAATTTGTGCTACTCACTCAGGCACAGGAGCCTGTCTAGGTGTCATGGGGACTTGGTGGATATTTCAGACCCACCCATCTCCTGCTTTTGTGCAACAGCTGTTGAGAACAAATCAGAGTAGATAAATAACACACATCTTCATCTGAAATTAGGGTTTTGAAAAATAAAGATCATTGATACTGTCCTCTTAGCCGGAGTTGTGTTCTGGCCGTCCTGTGGGATCACTCACACACAACATCACACTTCCTGAGGAGTTTGTGGAAGGACCTTGATGCCTAAAAACACAATGAAATGTATAGTAAGTACTATTTCTGCAAATATTCAAACATTTATAAACTGAGAGAATTTGTTCAATTCACTGAAGTGGAGGCAGCCTAAACTTTTTCAAGGACCCAGAGGGAAGAGATGTATGCCTAAAGAAAAACAAGAAATGTATTTTTAGTACAGTTTCAGCAAACATTTATACTTTGAGGAAGTTTGTTCTACTCACGCAGGTACAGGAACTGGTGTAGGTGTGGTGGGGTTCTTGGTGGATATTTCTGTTCCACCCATCTCCTGCTTGATAAATAAATAAACAATAAATAACATTTTGAATTTGGTTGGATTTATGGTTTACTTTTAGGTAGTTTTTATGCTAAATTAAATTTCTTAAATTGAAAATAATGACTTTATTCTAATTTTAATTTTATTAATGTGGTAGTTTAGAGTTAATAATATAGAGAATACCTTAAAAATAAAGCATATTGTTAGCCTTATTTGACTAAAACAACAATAACAAAACAGGAATGGATAGTGAGGCAGACATATCACTCACAATCAGACATCAAGTGTGAAACAATGTGACCCTGTCTGTGAAGTCCAGGCTAAAACCTCAACGTTATTATTCATGATTCTCAACTCTCTTCTGGACTGATGTTGAGGGCTCAGGATATTCTGCCTTCACAGTGAAATCCAAAACAGCCCAGGACGGAATGTCTACGTCTGACGCCTCAACTTCGACTTCTTCATCGAACTACTACTGTGAGGCAGTGGATTATATAGAGCCAGATGGAACACGCTTTATGGCATCATCATCATAAAAAATCTACATTCACAAATACATCTTTAAAGCATACAAATCTTCTTTGTAAGACTTATATATAATATAAGGCATTTACTCTCAAATACACAACAAGTGTATTTACAAGGTATAGCATTTAAGTATATGCTACTATAAATAGTCTAAATTTACAAATTAAGTCCAATATTTCATCAAGAATAAAACAGGTCATATTATTTTGAAGCAGCTGTGTATGTCTAGTATATTCAGTGTGGCACAAAAGGAGAACATTAAGAGACTGACAGTCTCAGACATGATTCACTAATATTATTGTTTTTTTACTATAAAATAAACTAACCGAATTTAACTCTGTGACCATCCTTTTTGTTCCACATAAACAAACACACACAAAATATTTATTTTGGTGACTATTAGGGACAAGTCAAAGACCTTTCAGGGTTGAAGATGAACTTAAAATTAACTCCCAAAACTTTCTGTCAGATTCTGGAAGATAAATTCTGTTACAAGTGGAAGTGGTGCTGATCCCCTTAGAGTCACTCTCAACCTAGCTGTCTTGATGTGAAAGAAAATCTTCTTTATAATAATGCTGAACAAAACTGAACAAAATGCATCACTTTATACCCCCCCTGACAATTATATATGGTAGTTTCTTAGAATTTATGTGATTTGGAATTGCTAAAATGTGCTTGGAAAATGTTTTGATCAGAATACTTATTATTCACCCATGTTGTTATAGTGTATTATTGTAGCTAAAATATACACCTGTAACAAGTAGAAAATATTTTAGTCATTTAGTCAAATATCATTAGTCATGTTTTAGGATTTGTGCACCTCCAATAAAGACCCTGAAAAGGTAAAACTGTTGTGTTGTAACTAAGTAAAATAGAAAACTGCAGCTCATAACAAAAACTACAATTTACTAATACACATGTGTGACTTTACAACTACAAACTCCACTTTCACAGGTGCTCAGTTTACTTTAACGGGAAAGTTCACACAAAAATGAAAATTCTGACATTATTTACTCACCCTCTTGTCATTTTACACCTGTATGACTTTCTTTCTGTTGCAAAATACAAAAGAAGATATTTTGAAGAATGTTTGTAACAGAACACAGTTGGTCCCCATGGACTTCTATTGTATGGGCACACAAAAAGTGCAAGTCAAAGGCACCAACAGTTTTATGATGTCTTCAGCTGGGTCTCAAAGAAAATCAGAAGACCTGTAATAAAAACCATATAATTCATACCCCTTATAAGTCCATTCAGTCACAAACTGTCACAAGAGTATTCATCTAACTGTAACAACGCAACAATTCTATTGTGGAGTCAATAGTGACCCAAACTGACTTTGAAACAAACTTTTATTAATATATTTATTTGTGTTCAGAATAACAAAGAAAAGTATACAGGTTTGTAACAACTGGAAGGTGAGCAAATGATGACAAAACATTTTTTTCATGTTTGGGTCTCTCACTCTTTCGCCCCCCGCCGAACACCACTTACTGCTTTTGACAGAAAACTTTTGGAACTTTTATGCACAGAATGCGGAGAGACAGAGCAGCAGAGACACAGAGCAACACAAAGACAGCATTGTTGACAGTCAGTGCTGCATTAACTTTTCTCTGGGTATAAATACATCAATATTAAGCATCAGCAATGTATATCACCTTATGTGCTGTGGGATGCTGCTGGCATGGTTTCAAGCTCTGAATATTCATTTCAGTATGCTATGATTTGGGACATATTAAATATAATTTTAGACCAGACCTCAGTGACGAGAAAAGAATGCAACAAGGCCACAAGATGGTGCCATTAGGCAAGAAAGCTCTACGCCAATACAAAGTCAGAAGCGCATGATAACATTTGACATCACACAGCTTAAGTTTAAGACTTTTGGCCGTATTTTGCCTTTGCAGACAGATTTCCAAAGTTTATATTTTTAAGCTTGTTTGATATTATCGCCACGCAATGTCGTCTAGTGTGAGCTTGGCTTTAATGGACCAACAATACTTGGAGAATCTGCCTTTTAAGAATCGGTAAAAGGCATAATGAAAAGACTGTTTAGAAAACACAAACATTCTCAGAGTAGACATGTTTGTTACATTCGATTAGAATGTTTACCTGGAGAACATCACAAACAAGTGCATGCTGCTCCAAGAAAGATCCCACTATCTACTAGAAGAGAGCAAAATCAAGAGAACAAATATAAACATTATTCAATGCTCCCAGTATAGTTGGTTTCAAGAATGCAGAATGCAAGGTATACCCCACAGACTAGGCTACTTGAAATACAAAGTCATCTTTTGATTCAAGAATGTAATAGAAGTGTGCTAATTACTTACACAGTTGATATATTTTCACTAATAGCGACGATATTATAATATTAAATTAAATGCAAGTAGTCACATTGTTATAGGTTCTCCCTTTGCATTTTTATTATTTAAATTCTGAATATATTTGACTAAAATGCATTAATCAGCTGATGAGTCAAGAACAGTCTTTAACAAGTGTTAAATGAAATCATACAAGTTAAACATTATTGCGATCATTATTATTAATAGGGTAATTGATGTTTTATGTTTATACTAGAACAAACACATATATTTTAATACACCCTTTTTAAATGTATAGTTAACAGAAAAGTATGTCAGCGCAGACAAACAAGGTGCTTAAATTGGCTATTTGTGGCTCAATGTTGCAGCCATGATCAAGTATAGAGCTTGTTAATCGACGTCATGCCGCGTTGAATGTTGCGCCATCTTGGGAGGATGGCTGATAGTGCGGTCAATGCAGTGTTTTGTTTTTCTTGTTTGATTAGGAAATGTAACTATGGTAGGTCAGTATTGCTGCGTTAACAACTGCAATCGCATTGCGCAGAGTCATTTAGGAAAAGCCCCTGGTTCTTTCACTTTCAATTGCTCCAGATATCAAACAAAACAAGTAACAGTACATATCAAAACTGTAATAGCAGTGGAGTATTATCCTCCCAAGATGGCGGCGCCACTGCAACATGCAACATAGGGCGTGACGTCAGCTTCACATTCTCTATTGTATGCTAGCCACCCTATATTAGCATAGGTTGTTCATGTTCATTTTTTATCAATTACATAGTTAAAATGTATGGAAGTTTAAATTTGCAGTCATCTAACCTATTTTAGAAAGCAGGAGAAAAATGCTGTACATCCAAGAAGTTACTGTCATACATCAAAATCAGTATTGGGGTGAAATGATCATGCTCCTTTCCACAGGCTGAGAGAGAATCCTACTGAGCATTTTCGGTTATACTGTATGGGCTCTTGTGTGTACAATACTGTATGTTTTTTTTCAAAGCAAACAAAAGAGTTAAAGTGATAGTTATCCAAAAATGAAAATTCTGTCATCATTTACTCCGTTTTACTTTAGTTCCAAACCTGTATAAATTTCTTTGTTCTGATGAACACAGAGAAAGACATTTGGAAGAAGAATATAACCTGACAGATTTTGCCCCCCATTGACTCCCATAATAGGAAAAATACTTTATCATTTTTTTGTTGTTGTTCTGTTGAACACAAAATAAGATATTTTGAAGAATGCAGGACCGTAAACAGTTCTGGGACACTTTTGACCACCATTGTATTTTTTTCCTACTATGGGGGGCAAAATCTGCCTGGTTATAAGCATTCTTCCAAATATATTTCTCTGAGTTCATCAGAACAAAGAAATGTATACAGATTTGGAAAAACTCGAAGGTGAGTAAATGATGACAGAATTTTCATTTTTGGGTGAAGTATCACTTTAAGTGGACAGTCAGCCACATGCTTTTCTCCTTTTCTCCACTGGATGGTGGTAGAAATCCAACTCATAGTATGAGGTATTTTTCCTTTTTCTTTATTTCATTAAGCAAATGCCTTTTATGGACAACACAAACTTACTTTGTAGACAACCATAATTACAAAGATTTAAACAGGGCCATTATGACTGAACTGACTTCAAAGGCACTTCCTCGCTTGTTGTTGCATCTCGTCGGCTCTTTATCCTGTTTTGACAAGGACCCACAAAAGCCTTATGCAGGGATACAGGTAGCACTTTCCAAAAACAACAACTCCAAAGGAGTCGAAAGTCAAGACAAAGAGCACATTGTCCATTTTCTTATGCCTTAAACATCTCATAGTTTGTAGTCAAATAAGGGCAAAAGGACACATTGTACTCATGACCCCTTGCTTCTTTAGCTTACTACAAACATCCATCTGCTGTACATTAGTCCAAAGTTAATACCATAGACCTAAATTTTCATTACAAAATATAAATAACAAGTCATATGTATGTCTTTTTGTAATTAAAGACTTGGGTAACTCTTTACAATGAGGTTTTATTTGTTAACATTAGTTAATGCATTAACATGAATGTCTAATCTTAGTTCATGTCAGCTTTAACATTTACTAATATTTTTTTTAATCAAATGTTGTAACATTAGTTAATGTACAGTGAACTAACAATAATAATTGTAATGACATTACACTCACAAAATGATAATGCTCATTGTTGGGGGGTCAAGGTTGTAGACGTTTCATCACACGCGCGCGCCAGGACTGCAGTTAACTTCCGTTTTTTGTAGTTTTGTCGCATTTAAATAAACCGAATGGTACATTGACATCTAGCGGTTGAGCTTGGTATCGCAGTCTAGTCTAATTTCAAAATATTGGAAAAACAATTTTAGCCAGGTAACGCTTCTTCTCGGTTTCTTTTGCTTGTTATCAGAAATAATCTACGGGCACTCTATTGTTTGTGAACGTGTACCGGAAGTTAAGGGCAGTCCATGAATGCATGCATGCGCAGTTTTGTCACTTTAAAACCTTCTGTATGGTATCTTTGCAAAAAGGTGAAGCTTTTCCTTGAACAACATGACATCATGCTGAAAGATATATTTAAACTAGACATGTCGTTCTATCTTACATGGAAATGACCTATTAACAGAATAGTGTAACGTACATCTTTTTTTGCATGGGTTTAGACAAATTTAGACCATCTCTAAACACTGCCCACATTTGAAATGATAAGACAATTTTGAGGAATCAAAATTGCATGGCTCTTTTGACATATAGTACTATACAATACAGTTAGTTACAGACTCGCAGCAAATTAGGCTACTGTTTGTTGTTGATTGAATAATTTATAGTTTCTGACAATCCACTGACATACTTGCAATAATACCATGTATCTTAATATCGTATATTCTTTTTATTTTTCCCATAGTGTTATTTTTATTACATTTTTTATTATGATGCATGTAAAGCTGCTTTGCAACAATGACAATTGTGAAAAGCGCTATATAAATAAAATTGAATTGAATTGAAAAACTAAATCACATCACATAAACTTTTGCTTCAGTTTCACAACATATCAACCCCTACTTTACCTTATCAGCTTAGATGCAGGTGAGTCTATGTTCACATTTATACAAGCTGGAGGATGAAACATTTCAGTCCTCAAGAAATCCACAGTGGGAGTCTTTATCCCACAAGTTCATAACAATACAGACAAAGGTACAGTATGTGCAGCTGAAAGATGACAGCTGTCAATGCCAACCAAAAGAGTAAAAGCCAAAGAATAATGTGACCAATAAAATTCTGACTACTGAATGACAAACAATTTATGTCCAAGTAGGGCTATACTCAACTATAGTTCATGAAGTCGTTCGCAGGTAATGAGAGCTAATGTAATTTAACTGGCAATGACAAGTAGGTCTGCATCTTGTGATCGCAATGCTTAAATGTGAGAAAAAAATGTTTACACATTAAAACCAGTACAGTTGAGGAAGCATGCTGAATTTCATTAACTTTGGTTGATGGGGGCACTGTACAGAAAACCTCTGAACTCTGCAACTGATTTGCAATTCAACATCACAAAAGCAATGCAATTTCAGGATTCAGGATAGATTGTTTCATTCATCAGAAGATTTGTCATTTGAACAAACAATGTTATTTGAAATTTATATTTCATGTTAAAGTGCTTAATAAAAACATTTGCTGACTGAAAACAAAGTTACAGAGGCTCTTGTTGGGAAAAATATATAGAAAGGTTTTGTTTTCATAAATGCTTAATGCATCCTTAAAGGCAATTTTTCCAGAAACATTTTTAGTTGGCTTAGAAATATCTAATTAAAGTGGTCAAAAAATTGCATGGGATAGACTAGGAGATGTCAAACTCAAAAAGAGAATAAATAAAAAAAGTGGAAAAGGCGGGCAGTTCTCTTCAAGTGTAAGTGATACCAAGAAGTACATTCAATTGTGCTTGTTTAACAACACCGTACATTTTTTCACAACTCTTATTATAGGTCAAAGAGCATACTGGTCACATGACAACGAAACCTTGGTGGATGTTTTATGTCCAGAATGGATTCATACCTCAGCACCCATACTGTTTTAACATTTGATAGGTATACTTTATCTAATTTGGTACCCGTGTGGTTTTGGATTTAGCAATGTTCAAGGACATGTGAGGAGTGCTCTCTGATGGAGCTCATGAGCACTCCAGCTGATGGGTGAGACACCCTTCCTTGTGCACATTCATATTCTGTGGTGAAATATATTGAATAATGGTCTTCTTTGGAACTGCTTATTTTAGTTTTCTTACCATCTTTTTGGCACAAGTAATATGACTGAAGGTTATTATTTATACTTGTATGATTACAGCTGGCCTTTTGGATAAACTCGTTTACACAATAGGGTCTCATCTGTCCTGAGTGAGGTAAGCAGCTATGAACCTTTATGAAGAAAGGAATAATTGTCCTAAATGTTGCCAGCTTAGTTTTTACCTCTGTCAGAAAGTTATTCAAAGTATTTTCCATTTGTGAGCCCAGAACAGAACATAAGCTTTCTCAATCCATGCACATGTTTATCCTAGTCTTACTGTTGATTTAGAAACCTTGGTTAATTTCCACAGCCTGGGTCCTGAGAGAAACAAGACATTAGATATACCACTTAGTTGGATTTTTACTGCAAGAATGTATACTGTTTATGGGATCTTATGATAAATTATATTAGTGGTATTAAAATGTATGTTAAAATAATATAAAAAATGTTCAATTAAATTAAACTAAATTCACATATTTCTATTTTCTGTTTTGTATCATGCAACTTATTTCTTAAATATTACCCCCATTTTGTAATGGTTTCCAACTATGCATTTCTGTAGAAATTACAGTATATTAACAGATAATTCAGCATAACCCTCAAACAGTAGCGGTTAATTGCAATTATTTTCCTGAAAAGCCCATGCCATTTGAAGTTGGTTATAAAATATATATTTTTTTGTGTGTGATAAAAATCATATTTTTGTGATAAAATACAATTTATGATAAAAATAATAAGTAAACCTTTTATATACACATGACATTTAGCTACATATGTCAGAATTCAGACATGAAGCAAACGTAATTATGGTTTTGCAATCAATAGATTTAATTTGAGCTTTTTACCTTTTTTTCCAAGAAAAACCTTTACCATGTATGTAAATAGGCCAAAAATATGTTTTTGTATTGAGCATTATAATATTGAATTTCTTTTTCCCATTTAATGGTAACAAACCAATAGGCCTATGTCATTTTAAAGCTTGAAAAATCTCAACTTTTTTTTAAACCTGTATAATACAAATACATTTTAGTTCATACTTGAACGAGACCCATAATTTAACAGAACATTTTGTAAGAATGTTGTTTGTTTGGGGGTGTAAATTCACAATACAAAATCAACACACGTTTGTCCATTCTTGGTTTCGTATTTCTCAGTGTCGAATCAATGCACGTTGTGTTAACTTTCATCACTCTCACCGCTCTCTCTCTCTCTCACAAGCCAATGGCGACGCTCAGCGCTGGGCGGGAGGGCGGCGCGGGAGAGATACCTCCGACGTCAGCCAATGACTCGTTTATTGAATCGGTTCTTTTGAACAGTTCTTTCAATTGGCTGGTTCAGAAATCAAAACAATTTAGTAACTTTACTTAACCTTGTGTTAAAAAAGCGTTTGACACGTTATAGACAACACGTCATTTACTGGTTCTAATTTCTGACAAACTGAAAGAAGTTCAGTCCGTTTCTTGAACCCGGTTTGTTCAAAAGAATCGGTTCGCGAATCGAATCTCACTAGTTCAGGATTGGACCACACATTTAGCACGATCTGTTACCAGCAGCAACAGAGAGAATCGGACTCATACCCATGATAGGTGTCGTTACCACAGAGCGGATCGCCGGCTGTCATCCTCAACAAAGAAATGGTTTAAGCGCACTGTCTCATGGTGATGCCGTGTATCAGACATTTGTCATCCATAG
The DNA here is from genome assembly GCF_024868665.1 of Triplophysa rosa. Classification (NCBI taxonomy): domain Eukaryota; kingdom Metazoa; phylum Chordata; class Actinopteri; order Cypriniformes; family Nemacheilidae; genus Triplophysa; species Triplophysa rosa. The sequence goes on along the minus strand of NC_079909.1, from coordinate 2,263,955 downwards.
GTTTTGCCATGCATTCGAGGAATACGTGAATCGCGTGTGCCAGAAGCCTTTTGCGCCAGTGTGCGCATTTGGAGAGGCGCATCAGCCGTGATCAGACTGCAGCTTCACTGGATCATCAGACCTTGCTTTTGCATTTTGTTGTCTTTCTTTCAGCTTTTTTTTTCTTTTGAAATATAATGTTGCGTTCCACAGCTGTCAGGCTGCTTGTTGGATTGTTCTTTTTGGGCTTTTTACACAGTTTGCAGGTGATTCTTCCCGCGAGGGCATTAGATGGTGAGTGCATAAAAATGGGTTTTCATTTGGCAATGTGTATCATCATGCAACCCACGCACACACACACACACGCACACGCACGCACGCACGCACGCACGCACGCACACACACACACACACAGACATCAACTGTCGCTCTGCCTTTACCCATCATTTAACACTGACAATCCTGATTGACAACATTTATTTTTTTGCAATTTTGTACTGACAAGTATGTTTAAACTGAACAAACAGTAATACTGAAAATGAAGAAGTGGTTTTGTCTAAAGTAGATGGAGGGCCTAATGGGGTAAGAATAGATTAAGGATCTTGCCATAACCAAAAGCAGGCATTGGATTCTCAGGAGTCCAGATGCATTGATAATCTATGGATGAACCACCACAGTACATGCCCAGCATACAACAAGACAAATGCAACTTTCTTTCATCAGTTTAGCATGTGCAGTAAAGAAAAAAAGACTTATTTGTAGATATAAACAGAGTAATAGAAAAAAGTGGAAGTCTCTGCAATGATAAAACATTTATTTATTTATTTTTGAAGATCTGTTTGGTTCGTTTCATCTGTCTTTTTTTCATTTTTCGAAGTACTTACAAAGCATAGACGTGGTGGTGGTTATATGTCAAAAACACCATGATAGAGTGCCCCCTCTTTGTTGTTTCTTAATGCACAGCCACGGACTCTAGGAGAGACTTCACTTCTGCTTAAAAGCTCTTCAGTGTGTCTGTTTAACACTAAATCATGGTCAGTACTGAAGCCTTGGTAAAACCAAACAGATCTCTATGGCGGCGGTCTTAAGATTTGAGCTCCCTTAAGCTTTGTGATATAGGTGCATTAGGTCAGAATTGTAAGATGCCGTCATCTTGTGTTTATTCTGCTCTTAGAGCTGTAAATGGTGGTCTGAAGTCAACACGCAGTATTACAGTTTGTGTGGAGTGAGTGCAACAGTAGACAGGGCTGTAGACAGCTCTGTGTCTGAAGCAAATGATACAACTAATGGTTGAGTATGGTAGGGGCAAACCCAACTGTCAACCCAGAGTAGAAAATAATATCCACATTTGACGATAGGTTGAAACATCCCAGCGTTTGTTTTAGAGAGTACATCATTCATTTTTAGCTGTTTCACTGGACTGAGCAATTATAATTGTTATGATAATGACCCTTTTACCTTTCACCTTTCAAGTCTTTATCTCCGGTATAGAATATGCATTTAGTCAGAGCTGAAAGCCTTGTTCTGCTCTGTCATTGGCTCAGCTCATCAATGGTGTTAATTAAGGGGCCCCTATAAAGAATCACACGAGAAGGCTGCTGTTCTGGCCGGGGTCTTTTGAGGAGACAGCATACAGAAAAATGCCATGTCTATACCTATCCACACTGAATCTTTACGTGTCTTACATGTTGTTTTGCTCAGGTTGACAAGCATTCCTTTTGAGTCAGTTCAGCCTGTGTTTTGTGTGCAACCAATGGCGATGTCTTTATCTTCCCTGACAGGTAGCCCACCCCCTGGGGCTTTGACATTTCAAGAGTTTGGGCTGATAATAGACTCTGGAGAGATGAGATATGTTTAGCATAGGGAAGAGGAAGATGGAATGTGGAAAGAAAAAGAGTAGAGACGGATGATTGAGACAGTGTGCTCCCCACCCCCAACCTCATGGCTCTTTCACTCAACTGTGAAACACATCTGGATTGGGAAAAGTCATTTGTGTTGCAAGGATGCATTAGGGGAGAGTGTGGATATTCTCTTAAAAACATTTTTTTTTAAAGATTTTTTAAGACAACCTTTATGGATTTGTTTTGATGTTCGGTGGAATGAGTAATTTTTGTTAATGCTAATGGAAATGTGGAGTCTCAGCGATAGGAGGAAGTGGCATAGATTGGGAAGGGACTTATCTGAGGACTTTGAGCTGAGGTAAAGGTGACAGGAGAAAGACTTAGCTCGTCTCTCTCTCCTTCAATGATCCATTTGCCTGACCTATATGAGTAATGTTGCATGATGCTCGGTGTGCAATAAGGGTCCCTTGTTTGTTCTAAAGGTTTTTAAAGGAATAGTGCATCCAAAATTGCTAAATCTGTCATCATTTACTCCCTTTGTTTACATTTATTCATTTTGAAGACGCTTTTATTCGAAGTGACTTACACATGAGAGAGCATTTAACATTTTGTCATTGAGCTAAACAATAACTAGATTACCAAGCCATGTTTATAATTGGGGTTTAAAGCAGATGCAAGGGAAAAATGAACAACATGAAAGAAAGACACATAAAACAACTAGAAAGTAGACAGTTAGGTGTTAGTCAGGTGAATTCGGAACGGGTACTGTATGTTTTTAGTTGTCTTTTGAAGGTTGCGATGGAGTCTGAAGCTTGAGTGGAGGCTGGCAGCTCATTACACCATAGAGGAACAGAATGTGTGAACGTTTTTGCAAGTGATTTGGTGTTGTGTCACTAGGCGTCTCTCATGCCCAGGTCACACTTGCCTTTTTGCTCCATTGCCTTCCATTCATTCGCATGCGAATACGACAGACCGGAAATGCAAGCCCGTCTGAAGATATTTCGCATTTCGCTGTAAAGTTTGGTGAACTCTGACATGCAAATTCGCGTCACGTGAAGGCGTGAGACCAATAGAAGATCAAAACACAACATTACCTCTAGGTACAGAAATGGAAAAGATGCATTTTTTCAGCATCTAGTCTAGTCTAGTCTAGTCGCATCATTACTTGTGGATCGTAGATGGCAAGAGGGTACATAGACCTGTAAGAGTGAGTTAAGATAAGAGGATGAGTTTTCTGTTATTGTCCTGAAGGCCAATTACAGCGACTTGAATTTTATGCATGCAGCTTCATGCAGTCTATTGAGTGAAATCAGAAAGGGTGTCACATGGGCTCTTTTAGGCTGATTGAAGACCAGATGTTCTGCTGTATTCTGGATCATTTGCAGGGGCTTGGCTGCCTTGGCTGGAAGGCCAGCCATAGAACATTGTAATAGTCTAGTCTTGATATGACGAGCTTGGACTAAGATCTGAGTAGCATATTCAGACAGGAAAAGTCTGATACTCTACAGCATGTACCTGCATGGCCGAGGAGTTGCTACGATGTGAGACGTCAATTTCAGCTGGTCATCAAGCATCACCCCCAGGTTCCTCACAGACTTGGTAGGTGTAAGAGTCGAAGATCCATGCCGAATGGTGTTCAATGGCTGGATTGGCTGGTATGCAAGGTTGAGTTGGTGGTGATGTTCCCTCATCCAGGAAGAGGTGTCCAGAAGACATGCAGATTCGAGAACACAGGGCAGGTTATGGTAGGGTCAAAAGGCTGAAATGACAGGTTAAGCATCTGTTTAGCAATGGTGTGAGAGCCCATGCACCTTAATGATTGGACACAGAGAGGTAATGTATATTGAGAAGAGGAGAGGAGCAAGAACTGATCCCTAAGGCACCCCGGTGATCGGCTGGTGTGATTTGGATGCTTCTCTCAAGCATACCTCACATGATATGAGATACGAGCTGAAACCGGATTGTTGGCTGTCCAGTATAGGTTGTTCTGTGGTCTATAGTTGCTGACCACTTAGGGGTCGAGAATTTTGGATATTTCAGTATTTGTGAGAGGAGAGAAAGAAGGGAGTTGAGGATAGTGTGGAGTTAGTGAGGGATCTGGGATGTGTAATGCAGAGATCCAAACCCATACATATATATATATTTCTGTTCTTTATCGCATGGAACAGTGAAGGAGATACATCAACAGTACAATATTTATAAAAACGTAATTTTACAGTATGACCTTAAACATACAGAACTGCATGAAGTATACAAGTTAATTGTTACTGAATCTGTTGTGTGCTCACTGGGGTCTTTCATGCTGATGAACATCTTCCTCAGTCTGCTGCTGTAAAAGACAAACAGAATAAACTTCAGTAAAACAACAGATTGAACATGCGTATGCAATATTAGAACAAACCTCAGTTTTTATGCTGCATTTACAGATTTACAGATTAAACCCCATCATGTCCTCCCATTTATTTGAACACATTACAGTTATAAAAGCATTAAATGGTTAATAAGGACACTGGATTAGCATTGGCGCTAACAAATTAACATGCAAACAGGGACGTTTATTTTAATGTAACATTTAACTTAACATATGCTACAACATTCATAATGCAAACGCTAACAGAATTTGAAACTTACCGTTTGAACTTGTTCAAATAAATCTGTATGTTTCCACCTTTACATTTATGCATTTGACAGATGCTTTTATCCAAAGCGACTTACATTGCATTATACTATACACTTGTATTTAAGTATGTGCAATCCCTGGGATCGTACCCATAACCTTGGCGTTGCTAACGCCATGCTCTAACCACTGAGCTACAGGAAACCTTTCATCACAAAATTCAGTTTTATTCGTGACTTAAATCTGAAGTATTTCTGCTTGCGTCTCTTGTGGATCGGAGCCTGTGCATATCCGCTCATGTCTTATTGCGTCTATGAAAAGTTTCCGACTGACAACCTGTCAGACAGCGCATCAGTACCCGGTAGACCCAATAGTGTCTGTCTGCGGACTGCAAGAGAGGGGCATAACTGTGAAGGGGGTAAACTGACGTCGCCCAAATCACATAGAACCACGTGAGATGTTATCGGCAAGATGGCCGCTCGCAGACATATAAAAGTACAAAAATTAGGCTATGGGGTACTGAAATCAAACAAATTTCAGTCTTACTGTTTTAGTTATTTACTATAATAAAACCATGATAATTTAAAAATATCAAAAGTTATGTTTTTTGTTTGTTAAGCAGATGTTGACCCAGAAATACTGGCGTTCATATGTTTTTCGTAAACTTAAAATTTAAAATGTCATTTTAATGCTATTACTTTACCCAGCGTATTTAGTTCGAGATATCGAGATAACAACTTTGTGATCAGGCATTACAACTACCTACTAAATTGGGTCCTAAGTGGACACAATTCACACAGGAACCGAATTTGTCATGACAACGTTTCAACAGAGTTGCGAAACACATTTGCTCCGTACCAATTCGCCTACTTATTCTATGCCCTAATAGTTTAGTATTTTTTATTGCAGAGCTAAAGAGTATGCAGACACTGGGACACACTGACGCGAAACGGAAGTGACGACTGTTGCCTGGACGACAACAGACATCCTTAACAAACACAGACATCAACAAACAACTCCTTACATGATAAATACTGAAATAGAAAAGCTTAAATGTATTAGGTACTGTTTAGTTCAATGTATTGATTTAGTGAGGCATCATTTAATTGATTAATTCTGTGTAGCGCAACTAAAACTCCCCCTCTCGTGATGTCACTACTTCATCAGTACCGGAAGTAGTTTTTATATAGTGATTCTCAATATATTTTTTGTAAAACATGACAAGGTTACTATGTGGCACAAATTAAGCTTATTAAAATAAATAAAGATAAAAAATTAAATTGACCTGAATAGTTTAAATTTGTTGTATACTATTTGGGAAATACAGATATGCGTCTAATTTATTATTAGATATGTTCAATAGTTCTACATATGTGAGCAAACTTTTAACAAATGGATGTGTTTAAGAAACAGAATCAATGCATTTATTCATTAATTCAGTTTATTTATTGAACTCCTTACATTTTTCCACTCATTAACTACCTCAGTCATCTACTGCTTCATTTGTATTCTGAAATTGTTAATTGTTGAAAATGGCATTGACTTTTAGGCCATGTTCATCAACACAGTAAGACAAAAATGTTTCCATGTCTTCCCGAAAGTAAAACATAAACATAAAGTCATCCTTCTCCGCTGAGAATTGACCTCCAAGGACCTTCCTGAGCACCTTTTGTTGGTCATCTCCCTTCATCCCCAAAAAGGCAGGCTTTGTCACCTCACCACGGAACAGGTCTCTGTGACTCTGCACCCAGTCCCATGCTGTATCTAGGTCTTTTACGATGGTTGGCAGCGGCACCTGGTGAAGTAAAGATCCAAGTTTATACATGCATGCATACCAAATACCAAATGCAAACTTGATCCAGCACAATCAACTTCTCCTAGATGTTGTTTAACTTCCAACCATTTAAAGTTATTTTCCTATTAAGGACCGCAAGTAAATAACTGTAATTGGGCATGAACATAATACATGAGTCACTACAAAATAAGCTCAATATCCGGTCTCAATCATCATCATCTTGGACCAGCAAACAGTGTCAGAGGTGAACTCTTAATTTGCATGTTTTGTAGCCTTTACATTTGTGTCCTGCAAATAGTATATATGTAGTTATTGTTGTTTCTTGGATTAGGATACAGTATGTAAGAAGTGGCAAGCGTACACATGTATAACAAACTATGATTACATGCCTGCAAAATGCCAAGTACCTCAGAAGAAGACTCGTCTCCGCATGGCTTCACATCGAGTGGGTTTGAGAGGACATGTTCCTTTACATCAAGGGAGTAAGATTCATATTACATAAAAGTTTAGTACAAGTAAAGCATAAACATTACGATTACTTTTTAGACCAAAATTTGGTCCTAAATTTAGCCATAATTCTTACCATGGTGAACTCATATTTCCTCTTCTTAGGGATGCGTAAAATTGGGTCCAGACTTCCACTGGTCATCAGTATTCCCTGCTTGGTAAAGTGGGAAAAAACTCCGGCCATGGCTGTAGTAGTAAATCAAAAAATCAAAATTTTGCTGCCCCAGATTACTGCTAATATCTTGAATTTCTCTCTCTATTTTTTTAACGTTATTCATAGCACAGTTTGAACTGTGTTAGCTATTCAGCGCTTCTTTTTGGTTAAGGAATAATGCATTTTCCAGCCATATAGCAAACAACCTGAACATTACGCACTCGCATCAATGCGACCTTGTGGAATTTTACCTCGCACGTTATCAAAAAATGAGCAGTCTAGAGCCCTGTGGTGTCCAACATCAGATTTATTCAGAGTGAAGGGCACCTACTGAAAGTGGGTTTTCATTCCAGTAAAAAAAAGGTGATTTCACTTTATATTAGTTATCAGTGAACGTATTCAACGTTAATTGAAAACACTTCACAACACTCAAGACATCCACAGTTCCCTTTCTGTCGGTCTCTCGCCGTTGTGTCGAACCGACAGATTGGGGTTTGTCTTGAGAACCTATCATCTTCTGAGTATTTAGAAAAGGCCAATGAAAATTGGCGAATGAAATTTGCATGCCGGACTCCTCCCCGGATGTCCGGGTATAAGAGGGAAGCCGGCGTGCTCATTCATTCGCCTTTTGTTCTTCAGAGCCTACGCATCTGATGAGCGACTCTTCGATCTTCAGTGATCTAATCCTGCTGGATTCTACGACGTGGTGCAGCGGACGGTCCCTTCCTGCAGCGACTCTCCCCTGGGCGTCTCAGCAGTTCCGGAAGTGTCTGAGCAAATTTTTTTTCTAAAAGAGCAAATTTTTCCAGCGTGGCATGACCTGCTGTTCTCTTGGGTGTGACGCACTCATTGAGGAAGGGGACAGACACGATGTCTGCCTCAGGTGTTTGGGTCTCTGGCATGGTGAGGCAGCCTTTGTGGATACGTCCTGCCCGCACTGTGGGCGGATGGCGATCCAGACGTTGCGGTCACGGGTGGCTGTATTCTTTTTGGATAAAGCCACCACCTCGTCTGCTACTCGATCCGTGACGACAGTGGCTACGGCCCTGCCGCCCGCCTCGGTTAGCACTGAGGGTGATATGGGGATCACTGTGAACGTTAATCCGCCAGCCGCAGGCTCACGGACCGTTCACGCCCCATCTCGCTCGTCTGACCGTTCCTCAAGAGACGGTCCTACCCCGTCTTGTTCCTCCGTCACATACTCGGAGGTGCATGACGAAGATGAGATGTCGATCGCAGCATCAGAGGGCGACCTCTTGGCATCCGACCCTGACGATTCCTCGGAGCTCCCTCCCCCGGGGGGTCGAGCCCAGGAAGAAGCGGACGTCGAGATGACAACCATGCTTTTCCAGGCCGCCGCGAGCATTGGGCTGCAGTGCACTGCACCACCTTTACCCCAGCGCTCGTGGCTGGATACGTGGTACCTGGGCCAGAGGCTATGTCGAGATTCCCCAGGTGGAGCGTGCTGTCGCGGTGCAACTGTGCCTGCAGACGGCGGCCACCTGGAGAGCTCGGCCTAGACTCCCATACAAGGCGTGTAAGTTTTTGGCATCTCTGGTGTCGAAAGCTTACACTGCTGCGGGTCAGGCCGCCTCCTCCCTCCACGCCATGGCCATCCTGCAGGTCCACCAGGCCAAGGTGTTGAAGGAGCTCCACGAGGGTAAAACCAACTCAGCGGTAATGCAGGAAGTCCGTACCGCCACCGATCTCGCTCTACGGGCGACTAAGGTGACGGCACGGGCCCTGGACCGGGCGATGTCCACCATGGTGGTCCAGGAGAGGCACCTCTTGCTTAACCTTGCGCAGATGCGGGACGCCGAGAAGGTTCGCTTTCTTGACGCCCCCATCTCGCAGGGTGGGCTGTTTGGTGACACCGTTGAGGATTTCTCTCAGCAGTTCACAACGGTGAAGAAGCAGACGGAGGCCATCAAGCATATCCTGCCCCGCCGTGACTCGGCCGCCTCCAGGCCTTCGAGATCCCGAGCGGCGTCTGCTTCCCAGCAGCCCCGGCCCTCTTCGACTCCGGCTCCAGTGCCCCCTTCCCAGGCTGCCTCCCGGAAAAGGACGTCGAAGAGGAAACCGCCTCCCCGTCAGCAGCCGTCGCGGAAGCAGAAGCGGCCCTGATGGAGAGACCCCAGGGAGATCGAGGCCACCATCGGGCCCGAACACAGCGATGGAGTGGCTGGGTTCGGGACCGATGGTGGCCTCGATCTCCCTGGGGTCTCTCCATCAGGGCCGCTTCTGCTTCCGCGATGGCTGCTTCCACAATGGCTGCTGGTTCCTGCCCCGTCCTACCATCTGCTTGTCCCCCCCCGAGGGGCCAGCGCCCACTTCCTCACAAAAAAAGTTTCCTCTCTCTCTGGGTTATCACAGCCGTTCCCACCCTCTGGTCGACGGTGGACGGCAACTCGACGTTGCGTCTCGGCGAAACGCAATGTCGAGTATAAACACCAGCCGTCAGCACTCTCAGACAGACAATCACCAGGCAGGAAAAACAGCAGAGCCGATCTCCTCCCCGGGGGACCTCCCCCGGCAAGGAATCCGTACTGCTAGCCATCGAACCACCCCCCGGGGGGGCGATGAAAAAGATCAAACCTCTAGTCCCCCTGTCACGGTTTCTGGGAGATTGGCTTCAGCTTCCCAGACTGTCAGGCTGGCTGAGGAAGACGATCCGTCTCGGCTACGCGATTCAGTTCGCTACACGTCCGCCCAAGTTTCGGGGCGTCCTTTTTACCTCAGTCAGAGGCAAGGATGCTCCCGTACTTCGGGCGGAGGTCGCTTCCCTTCTGGCGAAGGAAGCGATCGAGCCTGTCCCACCAGCCGAGATGTCCAGCGGGTTTTACAACCCGTACTTCATTGTCCCCAAGAAAGGCGGGGGTTGCGCCCTATCTTGGATCTGCGTGTTCTGAACAGGCACCTACACAAGCTGCCTTTCAGTATGGTCACACAGAAGCGCATCCTGACGTCCGTCAGGTGTCAGGACTGGTTCATGGCAATCGACCTGAAGGACGTGTACTTTCATGTCTCGATCCTCCCTCGACATCGGCCGTTCCTACGGTTCGCGTTCGAAGGACGGGCATATCAGTACAAGGTCCTCCCCTTCGGTCTGTCCCTGTCTCCACGGGTCTTTACGAAGGTCGTGGAAGCCGCCCTCCTTCCCCTCAGGGAAGGAGGTGTGGGGGTACTAAACTATCTCGACGACTGGCTCATCTTGGCTCACTCGCGAGATCTGTTGTGTACACAAAGGGACCTGGTGCTCCGGCACCTAGATCGGTTGGGGGGCTACAGGTCAACTGGGAAAAGAGCAAGCTCTCCCCCGCGCAGAGCATCTCCTTTCTCGGTTTGGAACTCGACTCTGTCTCCATGACAGCGCGACTGACTACAGAGCGCGCCCAGTCAGTGTTACTCTGCCTGAGGTACTTCAGGCAGCCAGCGGTCCCCCTGAAACAATTTCAGAGGCTCCTGGGGCACATGGCATCCTCGGCGGGGGTGGTCCCCCTCGGGTTGATGCGCATGCGACCGCTCCAACACTGGCTACAGGTTCGGGTTCCTTGGAGAGCGTGGCACACCGGCAGCAGGCGTATGGTCATCACGCCTCTCTGCCGGCGCACCCTGACCCCCTGGTCGTCTATGGCCTTCCTACGGGCAGGGGTCCCCCTAGGGCAGGTATCAAGGCACGTCGTAGTGACGACGGATGCCTCCCTACAGGGCTGGGATGCCGTGTGCAACGGGCACGCAGTGTCGGGGCGGTGGATGGGTCCCCGCCTGCGTTGACATATCAACTGCCTAGAGTTGTGGGCTGTGCTACTTGCACTGAAGAGATTCCAACCTCTTGTGCAGGGCAAGCACGTGCTGGTCAGGTAAGACAGCACAGCTGCCGTGGCGTATATCAACCACCAGGGTGGCATTCGCTCACGGCAGCTAACACAACTCGCCCAATGCCTCCTCCTCTGGAGTCAGCAGGTGATCAGCTCCCTGCGAGCCATACACATCCCGGGCGACCTGAACCAGACAGCAGACTTGCTTTCTCGTCAGTGGACGCCTTGCAGAGAGTGGCGACTCCACCCCTACAGCTGGCCGCGGGACAAGCGGAAGTACGCCTTCCCCCCAGTGAGCCTCATTGCACAGACCCTGACCGACAGAAAGGGAACGTCTTGGTTATGGATGTAACCTCAGTTCCCTGATGGAGGGAACGAGACGTTGTGTCCCTCATGCCACAACACTGGCTGCCCACCCCAGCGGTCGGGGGAGGATGCTTAAGGCTCCTCAGACCAAAGGTGAATGAATGAGAATGCCGGCTTCCCTCTTATACCCGGACATCCGGGGAGGAGTCCGGCATGCAAATTTCATTCGCCAATTTTCATTGGCCTTTTCTAAATACTCAGAAGATGATAGGTTCTCAAGACAAACCCCAATATGTCGGTTCGACACAACGTCTCGTTCCCTCCATCAGGGAACTGAGGTTACATCCAAGACGTTTCCCCGTATAACGTTACGTGACGCTGCAACTGCAACCCTTGTCTTTATTTGTGAGAGCGCGACTTTGAAAACTGCCATTTTTATAATGGTGTTAATCGGGCTAGCTAACGTACATTGGCTTGTTATGTTCTTTTTACCCGCCAATAGTTATAACCCTGCCACAACGTAAAAATATTGCTTACTTTAACAACACTAAGTTGTTAAGACTAACTGAAGAAGCTTATGGTTTTAACAGATTATTACATCACCGCTGTCTCCTTATGAGTGACCATCTTCTTCTTCTTCTTGGTTTTTATGGCGCATTTTCAATAGTTTCATTTTAACATCTCGTGTGGTTCCGTGTGATTTGGACAATTTCAAGTTACGCCCCTCTTTTGCAGTCCGCAGACAGACCCCTCTCGGTAGACCTGGTACGTCAGTGGTACAGGGTCTTATGAAAATTAGGTACCGCCAACTTTTTTATTTTTAGGTACCAACTTGGACCAGAAGTACACTAGTGTGAACATTGCTCAAAATGTCTTTGTTTTTTGTTTATATTTTAAAAGGTAATAACAAAGATTAATAATAACAAAGAGTCTTTTTAGTTCATGGGCAGTGTTTCCCATCTTAACTGTGTTAGTGAGGGTGAAGACTGTTTTACCACTGTGCTCATGACAACGGAGCTTTTCTTGGATCTCACAGAGTTGGAAATATTGAGCTCAGAGGCCATAGCTGTCACATTACTCAGACGCTCTCTCGGCCACCAGCGCGCTGAGATTGAGGAAAACAGCACAGAAGGAACAAGCAGAGGGTTAATGTAGAGAGCCTGACGTTGCATCACTTTAGCTTCGGAGCAATGTTTCACATAAGTATAGCTGGAATAATGTAGGAATATGTTTTTTTAATTGAGGTCAAAGAGTAGAACTGAGTGAGTAAAGGCCAGTTTGAGAAGGTTTCCTGAGAAGAAACAACATGAGGATAAAGCTCCTCTGTCAGTTCGCAGTGGGGGGTATTGATTCCACCTTTGAAAGAGCAAACACACAGTAGTTGCTTTGGTAACATTCACTGTATTGAACTCAACTGCTGGTTGTTCATTCTTACCGTATTAATAGTGAAAATATTTTAGTTTTTAGAATTTTAGCTTTGTATCATCGTTGGGTTTGTAGAGTATAATAGAATGCGTATGCCAATATGTGCAACTTACTGTATGGGTTTTTGCCGTTTTCTTTACTGTGTTTGAACAGACCTGAAGGCCTGAATTTACATTCTGATATGAACATTAATTTGAGACCATGAAGTATTCAAATGTTCACCTTTAAAGGGGACCTACAGTATTATGCAAAATTCACTTTTACATGGTTTTTGAACACAATTGTTCGTCTACAGTTTGTGTAAACAACCACCCTATTTTGGTAAAAGTCCACCCACTACTTTTTGATAGTCTTTATTAATTACAAGCAGTGTCTAAATCTGAGCTGTTTCAGATTTTAGCTGACGTCACAGTAGGCAAGCCACACCCATCCGCTGGTGGCGGTTTGTACACTATTAGCTTAGGGCCATTTTTATATTCTCACTTGAACAGGTAGTGATAACATGGGAAACGATGTGAATGTTCTGTTGTTGACTGTAACAGTGAACATACATTTTCAGGGCTCTAGACTGCGACTAAATGGTTGCATTTTGCGACTATTTTTCCTGCCAGTTTGACAAGTTTTTCTTAATGGTCGCACCGGTGCGACTGCCAAACTGATCAATATATAATCTTTGCGTATTATAAATTTAATGCGCAGAAATGTTGTATTGTGCAAGCGGCGCATTCAGTCACTCATTCAGTCAACTCTCCCCTCCTTCAACCATTCACTTATCTATCAGTGCCCCCGCCCCCAAGTACGTAATTCACGGGTAAGAGGCGAAGGACCGAAAGAGCAGACGAGTGAAGCGCTCAATCTTGCAACTGAAATAAATATGCAGAATACAAGAATTTCCCCGGCTAAGGTACAAAACAGAATAGATAACGAAATGTTTTGCGAGTATTGTATGCATGTGAAGCTAATGCAGGAAACATGTGTCATGGTTCTGCCCCATCTTGTCTTGCTTTTCTTGATCTAGTGGCAGAAGCATGACATAACCTCTTGTTTCATGTGGAGAGAGGCGTTTTGGCCCTTTTGGCTTGCCATACTCTCTCCGGTCTCGTCTCTGTTCCCGCCCTCTCATCTCCTCATTATTGCTTGTTATTGGTTTCATGCCCTACACCTGTCCCCTCTTGATTTGATCCCTTATTTAATGCCCCTTTGTTCTCTGTCCTGTGCTGGTTCATTGTGCGTGTATGTGTCACTTGTATGGTGAGTGCCTGTTCCGTGTCAGTCTAGTCTAGTCTAGTCTAGTCATTTGTAGTTCATGTTTATGTTAATCTTAGTCATGTTAGGTGTAATTAGTCTTAGTCCTGTCCTGTTGTAGATTCCCCTGTTTTGTTATGTTACCCCCACGTCTCACCACCCGTTCATCACAACATGTGTTTAAACTTTAAGCACTAAACTATTGTATAAGGCTCTCTAACAATACTACAAAGCATACAAACGTCAGTCATCACACTAAATACTATTTATTTGTAAGTCGCTATTGATAGAAGCCAAACGTGTATCAATGCAGCTTTCATGAAGAATAATCACTAAAAGCCTTCAGGTCTCGCGGGTTGTTTGAGATATGCGCGCGCCCAGAGAGTCAGAGTTCTCTTTCACGCCTTCTTACTCTAAAACGCACATATAAACACAAAATAACTCAAACTCAAAATTCCCATATTAACAAGAAACCTTGTAAAGGTATTCAGTTTCGTGACCAAACAGTTGGGAAACAAATCACATGTGTGTTCCAGTATATTGCGCGAGCTCTTAAAGGGGCAGTAGCATAATAAAGATCTCTGTTTAAAAGCTTTCCTGTAGCTCAGTGGTTAGAGTATGGCGCTAGCAACGCCAAGATCATGGGTTCGCCCCCAGGGATTGCACATACTCGGAAACAAATGTATAGCATAATGCAATGTAAGTCGCTTTGGATAAAAGCATCTGCCAAATGCATAAATGTAAATGTAAATGTTTATAATGTTTATAATCATCAAACAACAACGGACGGGCCCAAAAACACTCACTGATATTAAAGGAATTGTGTTCTCTTATAGGAGTTGTTCACAACAAATAAAGGAAGAAAGCAGCTTTAAGAAAGATGTGCTTTAAATATGGTAAAGTGTTGAAAGAGAGTTTACATATACAATAAAAATAATTCAATCATAAACAGTGATTTGTATTAATTTCTAATTGATTTAGTAATGTATTAAGTACATTTTAATGAAGTTTTAGTGATTTTTTTATCTCACCCCACGACTCTGGTGCTATCATATTAAGGGCTGGTGCCACCAACTGAATAACTTGGTAGAACCAGTTCCTGTTTATAATAAGGCTACTCTGTGGTAGAACAACTGGTTTCAGCTCCTGTCTCTTTAAATCCAACCTCCTAAAATGCTCAGTCTACTGTGATTGGTCAATCGTTGAGCATGTAGAAATGAAACGCCCATGACCATAAACGGGTTTTAGTTCCTGAGTCTTCGCACACAGATGTGCACATAATAGTATTGTATCTATAGTAATTATAGCTTTATACTGGCTTCATAATACAGGATTCTCGGCCCGATTTTATTGAGATTTCCCCACCTGAGAATCTTATGGCGTCTTTACACAGGCGAGTTAAGGCGTCTCTGTGGCGGATTAAAATTCTGTGTAAAGACGCAGTGCCGCACAAAAGCCGATCTAAAATATGCCGCCTCTCACCCTCCTCAGACCCTAGTATCAAAGGCGACTCTGATGCGGCTCAGGTTTAGTGTAAATGAAGGCGCATTAAAGCCGCTCTAAACTACGTCATTGTCATGTCAGCAGAAAGTGAGAGAGTGAAGATGAAGCCCAAAACACACCGCCACATTTGTTTTAGGCTAATAATAACAACACAGGTTTTCTAAATAATTCAAACAAATTTTTCGTTTAATTTCTTCATAAAATGATTTAATGAGGAAAAATGTTTGGAGTATTTTTGTTTACTCAGGCAGGCTGTGGCACAGTTTGAATGCAGGATGTAAATTTTGAGACCGTTTTCAGCCATTAAAATAGTTTAGATTAGTTTTAAAGGCAAATTACATTTATTTCGTTTCGTTTCTTTTTAAAGTTAATTTAGAAAAATGTTTGGAGTATGATTGTTTGTGACTCAGGCCCGGCATGCAGATTTTTTTATTTGAACTCATGACATTGTTTAAATTCCTCTTAAGCTCCTCTCCTTCGTGGAAAAAAACGTCCGGTATACGTGTGACACCATCGCATGCAGACATGTTTTACTGTGCGTCTCAAACTGCTTCAAATATTAGGTTTGTCGGACATTATGCAGTGTCGCAGAGTTATTTGAAAAGCTCTCGTGTTACTTAAGCAGATGGGTCTCCGCAACACACGCATGAAGTCGAACACATAATAATCAGAATCAGAATCAGAAGAGCTTTATTGCCAAGTGTGCTTGCACACACAAGGAATTTTCTTTGGTGTTGGAAGCTTCTAGTACAGACATTCAACACAATGACAATACAATATAATACGATTTACAGTCTAAAAGATTCTAAATTGTGCATATATAAAATAAAGACTATTTTACAGAAAATGGGGGATAATAACATATAAGAGACATTGTACAGGGTAGTATATAGTAGAATAAACATATTAACAGATTGTATGTACACTTGTGCAAATGGATAATTTAGTAAGTAGAGGTAGTGTTATATACATGTATACATAAGATGTAGATATAATAAGGCACTATAGTGCACACTATAGGAGTAGTGGAAGTGGAATATTGCTCTTAAGGAGCAGTTATCTGTTTAGGAGGGAGATTGCCTGGGGGAAGAAGCTGCTTCTGTGTCTGGAAGTCCTGGTGTTTGGTGCTCTAAAGCGCCGGCCAGAGGGCAGCAGATCAAAGAGTTTGTGTGCTGGGTGTGTGGAGTCAATGATGATTTTTCTTGCCCTGTTTTTCACTCTGGAATCGTACAGGTCCTGAAGTGTGGGCAGAGGAGCACCAATAATTTTCTCAGCACTACGAACTGTCCGTTGTAGTCTTCGTAGGTCTGATTTGGTGGCCGAGCCATACCAAACAGTAATTGAAGTGCACAGAACAGATTCGATGACCACTGAGTAGAACTGGGTCAGTAGCTCCTGTGGTAGGTTGAACTTCCTCAATTGACGGAGGAAGTATAACCTCTGCTGGGCCTTCTTTACAATGGAGTCTATGTGGGACTCCCACTTCAGGTCCTGAGAGATGGTGGAGCCCAGGAACCTGAATGACTCCACAGTATCCACAGTGCTGTCCAGGATGGTGAGGGGAGGAAGTGATGGAGGGTTCCTTCTGAAATCCACTATCATCTCCACTGTCTTGAATGCATTCAGCTCTAGGTTGTTTTGACTACACCAGGCAGCCAGCTGAGCAACCTCCTTTCTGTAGGCAGATTCATCACCGTCTTGAATAAGGCCAATGACTGTGGTGTCATCTGCAAACTTCAGGAGTTTGACAGAAGGGTCTGTAGAGGTGCATTCGTTTGTGTAGAGTGAAATATAGCAGTGGAGAAAGAACACATCCTTGAGGAGCTCCGGTGCTGATGGTACATGTGCTGGATTTAAATTTTCCCAACCTCACTAGCTGCTGCCTGTTCGACAGGAAGTTAATAATCCACTGACAGGTAGAGGTTGGCACAGAGAGCTGGGTAAGCTTGGGCAGGAGGAGGTCTGGGATTATGGTGTTGAAGGCCGAGCTGAAGTCTACAAACAGGATCCTGACGTAAGTCCCTGGTCTGTCTAGGTGTTGTAGGATGTAATGCAGTCCCATGTTTACTGCATCGTCCACAGACCTGTTTGCTCGGTAAGCAAACTGGAGGGGATCAAGAAGTGGTCTGGTGATGTCCTTCAGGTGGGCCAGTACAAGTCTCTCAAATGACTTCATGACCACAGATGTTAAAGCAACAGGCCTGTAGTCATTAAGTCCAGATATTTTGGGTTTCTTCTGTACAGGGATGATGGTGGAGCGTTTGAAGCATGAAGGGACTTCACACTGCTCCAAAGATCTGTTAAAAATATTAGTGAAGATGGGCGACAGCTGCTCCGCACAGGACTTTCAGGCAGGAGGGTGAGACATTGTCTGGGCCTGGTGCTTTTCTGATCTTTTGTTTGCGGAAAAGCTGGCACACATCCTCTTCGCAGATCTTAAGTGCAGGTTGAATGTCAAGAGGAGGTGTTAATGGTATAGCAGAGATAGGGTCAGGGCGGGTGTGGAGGGTGAGACTCTGCATTTCAAAACGACAATAGAAGTCGTTCAGGTCGTCAGCCAGTCGTTGATTACCCACAGACTGAGGGGATGATGGCTTGTAGTTGGTAATGTCTTTCAGGCCTTTCCACACCTGATGCAGGGTCGTTGGCTGAAAACTGGTTCTTCAGCTTTTCAGAGTAGCTTCTCTTAGCTGCTCTTATCTCCTTTGTCAGTGTGTTTTTGGCCTGATTATACAAGACTTTGTCCCCACTTCTGTAAGCATCTTCTTTGGCCTGACGAAGCTGTCTCAGTTTCATTGTAAACCATGGTTTGTCATTGTTGTATGTTAAGCGAGTCCTGGTGGGAATACACATGTCCTCACAGAAGCTGATGTAGGATGTCACTGTGTCAGTTAACTCATCCAGATCAGTGGCTGCAGCTTCAAAGACACTCCAATCCGTGCAGTCGAAACAGGCTTGTAAGGCCCGCTCTGTTTCGCTGCTCCATCTCTTTGCTGTTCTTGCTACAGGCTTGGCAGATTTAAGCTTCTGTCTGTAGGTCGGAAGAAGATGAACCAGGCAATGATCAGAGAGACCCAGAGCTGCTCTGGGAACAGAGTGGTATGCATCCCGTATTGTGGTGTAACAGTGATCCAGAATGTTGCTGTCTCTGGTGGGGCATGTGATATGCTGCCTGTATTTTGGCAGCTCACGGGAGAGGTTTGCTCTGTTAAAGTCCCCAATAATAATAATAAGAGAATCCGGGTGTTGCTGCTCCGTGTCAGTGATGTAATCCGCCAGCTGTTGCAGCGCCGCGCTCGCACAAGCATGTGGAGGAATGTAAACATTCACGAGAATAAACGAGGAAAACTCGCGTGGCGAATAAAAAGGTTTGCAGTTGATAGAGAACGCTTCTAAGTACGAAAAGCACATCTTCTTCAGTGTTGTTATATCTCTGCACCAACCTTCGTTTATATAAAAACATAATCCACCACCACGTGTCTTCCCTAATAATAAATCACAAACTTAACATTGTGTTGTGATGAGAGAGTTGTGTGCTTTTCTTACCGTTTACCTCAAAACAGTCGCATCATAATAATGTAAGTGTGCTTCGGTCCAGATCGTAAAGTGAGGACAGTAGCGCTTGTGCACAGATGCTCGGCCCTAGGAGCGTAAATTATTTGGGTCTTGTCGGGTAGGATTGAAATGCAGGATTTTGTCTTATATTTCCAGACGCATCTCATTGAGGACATATTTCATACACGAAAACGATCTGGTAACATTTGCTGTAACATCGGAACTGTTCATTTACCTGGTCGACAGTGACTTTGTGGCTCTTTAAAACAACTTTTGGCGTCTTTCAATATGCGGTGAGGTGCCCGAGAGTGTTTGTTAGCTAGGAAAATCATTTAAAATGTTGCATTTATAGCCTATTATTGCTTTTATCCTAAAGTATGCATTGTTATTATTAGTGTCAGTATATATATATTTTGAGTTTATATTGTTTAATTTAAGATATTATTTTATCAGCATATTGTTAGAACTGTGCTTTTGTGGTTATGTTCAGCATTATTTCAATTCCTGTGTGAATGCATTTATGCCGCTTTAGAGCCGCATTAACGCTCTGTGTAAATGCTCATTTTCGTGGTTTTAAGCCGCTTCAGACTCGGTTTCTGTGCCGCCTTTGCTGTGTAAAGACGACATTAGAAAAATATTGGGTCCAGGATCAGATTATCTGTAATGTGAAGCGTTCACAGATTCACAAATCTTACCTGATCTGCTTTGAGAAACAAAAAAAGAAAAAAGTGAAAAAAAATAGGGGATCTTTAAACAATCTCCAGAAACACCAAACGAAGAAATGCCAAAACTACCATAAATTAGTCTATAGTATTCAGAAATCATCCAATATATTTGATAATTTATGTGACTGACAGATGAAGAATAATGAGTTAATAATGATTTTAAATTCTGGTCTTCTCCTCACACAAAGCTACTGGATCAATTGATTAGACCTGGATCCAACAGTATTTGTCACTTTTCTGAAATAAGACAATTAGGAGCACTTGTATGAAAAAGACCTGTGCAAGGACTAAGAAAATAATTGCCAGATTTATTATTTTAAGGTACACAAGGAATCATACAGTGTTTTAACCAACACAGCCTCTAGTGAACCAATAACAAAACTGAACAGAAACTGACAAACAATTCAATAAAAAAATTAAAATAAATAACGGTCCCTCCATATGAATAAAATACTATAATCAAGTCAATGGGGACCATTTTTGCTTGAACTATTTCTTTGTATTTCTTTATTCATTTAGGAATGTCTTCTGATACGTCTAGTGAATTGTGGCTCTTCATGTCCGACAATCTCACTGCTGCTGATTATGTGTCTGATTTTTGATGGCATATAAATGCTCCTATTTGTTCATTCACTGCCATTACAACTGCAGTTCTAGTGTGTGTATCCAAGTGAAACAGTTAGTTATGTGCTGAGAATTTCAGAATCACTGAGGTAAAATGAACTAGAGGAAAGAAAAACATAACTAAATTCACAGTGACGGGGTTAAATGAATGGCTAGTTCACCGCTCGAGTCAGAACTGTGAATAGTCAAATTAAACTTGCAAGACAGTCTGGCTTTTTGTTAATTGATAGAAGCATGTCCTCATGGTGTATGTCTACAGATGTACAAAATGCTAAACTATCACATTTTTATTATAATTTTAATGTAATAAGTTTACAAACTTTAATATTTTTCATCACATTAAGCATAATCAGTTTTGAATCATGCATTATACACTTAGAAATAAAGCTGCAATCCTTAAATTTTGCCTCTATCATATAAAATTGCAAGGTTATGTACTTATCTTTACGTGGCTTGAAGTCAAATTATGTCAAACTGACATTTCCTGTGAAATGGTACCCAACAACTCAGTTTGTTAATCAGATTTTTCTTGGAACCCTCCAAAAATATTTTAAACAATAAGAAATTAAATGCTTCTCATTTGTATTATCTATTAAATAATGATCAGTCAATTTATTCACAAAATTATGCATATAAAGAACTATGATTATATACAGTATCTGCCCAGTGTAAGGTAAGGATACAGTTTTGGACACATTATTTTTATGTAGATGACTTGCTCAATAACTGTTTTGTGCTTTTTTTTAAAGCAAAAAGGTTTTAAAATACTCTTGCATTTGTAATGTATAGCGTATCTTGGACTAGCGGTAAGGTTTTGGTTTTCGCAGTTTTAGGTGTGTGTACACTAACCTCTCACTATGAGAAAGTCGCAGAAAGACTCTTTTCATTCAGTTCTGCAATGGAATGCTTTAAAATAACCAATGGTCAAAGACAGACCACTGGGAAATGTTGTTGTTGAATATTGTGTGGATTTATTTTTCTTATTTCCTGTCACTAACATTTTTGGCAAGTTAGTGGGAGTATTTCTGTCAGCAGATTGTAGATTTTAAATATAGTGTCAAGTTTGTCAAGCTTTTTTATGGGGGTACCTATTCACTTCTATTGTATAGAGGCACAATTAATGTAGAGTCAATAGGTACCGGTATTGTTCAGTTACCAACATTCTTCAAAATGTCTTCTTTTGTGTTCTGCCGAAGAATGGAAGTAATAGAGGTTTGAAATGACAAGGGTGAGTAAATGATGACAGAATTTTCATTTTTGGGTGAAGTAATTTTTTAGGAAAAACACACAGTATCTTGCAATATAATTGAATGAAACGGCCAAATGCATTTCATGACAGTGAGTGTGCATTCTTGTTGTGATCTCTGTTAAAGCTTGTTTTAAATGTACCATATTTGGTTAAAATAAAACCTGAAGGTATCCAGAAGTCTAAGTCTAAAAGTTCCCAGTATTGCAGTGTTCGATATGGATTTTTAATGTTCATGCCTATGCAGAAAGCAGTAATAATCACTGAGGCAGACTATTCAGTGTGTCATTAATAATCTGAGTTTAGCTTCATTAGGTTCCACTGTTGAGAAACACGGTGTTGTGAAGGAAGTTGCAGTTGATAATCAGGTCTGCTTCTCTTGATGTTTATGTCTGGAGGTGCAGTGCAGATAGTCGACTCCGGTTTTTAGAGGTCCTTTGAGAAAACGGTCTGGCATGAATTTGCACTTGATTCCAAATAGTGAACCAATGAAAACCAGTCACATTTTGTGCGCCTCCTGCAGCCAAACCAGAACAAGATGCCTTTTGATGGCCTCCAGACTCATTACATCACTGACACTGGTGTGGGAACATTGACCTGGATGTGTGGAGGCATGCTGTTTGGACTTGGAGACGGCGAGAAGCAGTAAAGAAATATTTGCTGTAAAGCCTAATAGCAAATGACCACTTTTTCAGGGGCCTGGGTTGTAGACATTTCTTTGCCATTTCTTTTGTAAAACCAATCCAATCAGGTGTGAGATGCTATTTGTTTGACCGCAAGGCTTTTACTGGGGTACAAGTGGTACTGTAATCTATTTTATAGTCAAGTTTGTCAGTTTGTTCAGGGTAGACTGAAGGCCTCAAATCACAGGCAAAATAGATGAATAGATGTATTTGAGATCATTTCATCTGTTTTTGATCATACATGCGTATACATATATAGACAGTGTGTCTTTGAAATATATATATATATATTTTTTAACAAGTTCTGCAGTGTTGTGCTCTGTTGTTTAGGAGACAAAAACACGCCTTGTGTCAATGGCTTTTTACGCAATCTGTACTGTCAACAATGTTTTTAACATGATTGTAGCGAGGAAGGCGGGGCGAGAGCCGTGGGGCGAGTAAGGCGGGGCCGGCGGCGTTAAGTGGCAACAAGTGTCAGCTGTGCGACCGCCGGTCCCGCATTACTCGCCCCACGGCTCTCGCCCCGCCTTCCTCGCTACAATGATTTTTATGATCTTTTGTACCAAGTTAAGATTAAATTTACAGCCCACAAGTCAAAACATTTGATTTCAAACAGATGAGTGTTTAAAAATGAGAAAAAACATACAGACCTAAGAATCAGACATTGAGTGGCGCGTTTATATGCACAGTCTTACTCTGATTATGTAAGGTTTCTTTTATAAGCTGTTTTTATAGATATCCGTTTATATTGTGCATATAAACACACTCATTGTTTTTATTAAAGTGGAACAGGATCAGGAAAGGACCTTGAGTAATAAGCTGCTAACATTTAATGTCATGTAAACACCTAAAGGTTTTTTTTTTTTCGGGGAAAGGTCATAAACGGCGTAAGCAAAAAACACTCGACAGAGATTTTGCGTTGCATTTAAACGCCTTTACCGGTTTTCTCTTCGTTTTGTTTTTGAGTGCATGTCTTACAGCGTAATAGTAAAAGTCCACTCTCGAATCATGCAGTTAATGTAGAAACGGCAAAATGAAAAACTATTGTTGCTTTTGCAGGTAGGCCTACTGCGAACATGAGAAGAGATATAAAAACACAGCTTCTGACCAACTTTCCGCTGCATTTTTAATTACTAGATGGACTATTGTTGATGACGTCACTGCACACGAGAAAGTCTCAAATTTCCACATAAACACGGTTTTCTGCGTAGCTGGTTTATTGATATGCATGTACACACGTGAAAACAGGTTTCTTTTATAAGCTGTTTTTATAGATATCCGTTTATATTGTGCATATAAACACACTCATTGTTTTTATTAAAGTGGAACAGGATCAGGAAAGGACCTTGAGTAACACCAGTGCAATATCTTGGAGACAGATGGGGGTCCATTCTTAAAGCAGAAATGGAGGCAAAACAGATCAGAGAGAAAATTAAAAAAGGAGAATTAAATGAAATCAGCGTCAACTGCACCATACATGGCTCTGATTTTTATTAGTTTATCCAGTCATTGCTTGGGCTGAACATTATAGTTTGTGTGTTGCAATGACAGAAACAGCGATATTCCCATCCCAGCTAACACAGTTACGTTGTGACGACGTACCTGGACCGGAACCATATTCGTTGCCACGATATACCATAATAACGTTCCAGCGATGGAACTTTGTGATTCCCATATTCAACGTTGTTGGGACATGGTGATTACCTCCTGAAGACATACCTGGAACGTACCATATTCGTCGCAGCGACGTACCAAATAACGTTTCTGGGACGTGATGAGCACATCCTAACGACCAAACAGTCACGTTGTTAAAATCTTTTTTATTTATTTAATTTAAACAATTATCATCCCTCACATGGAGGATTAAATTAATTTGTGATTTAATCTGTGCGTTAAAGATTAAATTGTATGCATAATTGGAGTAATTCTCTATTCAAATATGGACAAAGCACAGTATAACGATTATAAAACTAAACACAGCACTGTACATCACAATCAGATATTTTATTTATACTGTAGTACATGACATAAATAATCAAAGACTTCAACACAATATAGAGGATTTAAAGCAGATATTTACTGAAAGAGATGAATAAACATTATATTTACGCTTAACATTATATTGTTGTCTTACCACATACATTTAGCAGGTTGTCTGTTTTTGAAAACAACAATCAAATGCTTCTTTAGTCACATTCACAAACATCAGGGTCCGTTCATTTAAACGCACCAAATCGATCGAAAATCACTAAAATATGTATTTACTCTCACATCTGTAAGGCATAAAGTATAGAAAGAATATTAATAAACCGCTAAAGGAATATCAGGCAGTGACGAAAAAAGAAATTACCATTAATGTTTAAATGATGTGAGCGCGCGGCTCTTCGCAGAACAGAAAAGGCGCGTACGCGCGCTAAATAAATAGAAACGCAGTTTTAATTGTGGTATCGAATTAAACTCCTGTTTAATAGCTGTCAGAAGTGGTATTTATTGCATTCGTCTTGATATTATAACAGATTTGACTCTGATCATAAATGTTTCACACAATAACATAATAAATAGAAACTAGATAGTAAAGTTCGAGTACAAACTTTATGTTGGCTTGACAAAGCCTGTCCTGAAGAGTTTGAAATAGTTTGAAAGGTTTTATCGTTAAACTTTTTCTAACATGATGGAAAAAATAATGTGACCCCAGTGTGTTAAAACCGGGCTTAGTATGTTGTTAGCATGATTAGCATGTTACTAGCATGATTATAACGACACCTGGGCGTGGCTTGGAATCTGCAATTGATAATACTCTAACCTATGAGTGAAACGAACCAACCCTGTCATGGCTCTGCTTCCTTAGTCATGTTTTTCTTGGTCCTGTAGCAGAGCCATGACAAAGTCTTTGGTTATGTGTGGAGAGAAACTTATTGTTGTCCTTTGGACAATAATATACGTTCTCTCCAGTGTCTTGTCATTGGCCCCGTTCCTCTCGTTTCCTTGTTATCTTTCCCTAAGTGTTTGATTACCCACACCTGCCCTGTGTCGTTATCCTTTGTTTGTGTTTCCCTATATATACCCTCTTGTTTCTTTGTCCTGTGCTCGTGCATTGTACATGGTGTCTTTCGTGGCGTTCGTCGTTGGATGTTTCCTGTGCGTTTTGTCTTCCCCTTGCCCGTGCTCCAGTTTGGATTGTCTTGTCACATTTTGTAAGTGTTAGTTTAGTTTGTCTAGTAATGTTTTTGCTTAGTTTATTGTGAGTCAGTCTACGTCCTGTTTGGTATCCTGTTTGTTTTGTTATATCCCCTCGTGGGTTTTTGTTTTGTGTTTTTTTGTCAAATAAAGTACCCTGTTAACCCCTTCATCTCTGCCTGCCTGCATCTGGGTTCTTCCCGCCACACTTTTATGACAAACCCCTGTGTCTCTATGATGTTCTGATGCAGAAATACACATATTGCTAATCGGTTGCTAGGCTAACCTGTTTGGTTGCTATGGGCGTGGTTTAGCAGAAGCCTATTTATCAATTTGCCTGACATCTACAGACTGCAGAGGCAGCAGCTTTTGCCAGAGGGGAACTGGAATCCCCTGGTTGGGCCTGGGTTCTCCTGAGGTTTTTTTTCTCGATTAGAGTTTTGGGTTCCTCGCCACTGTTTGCATACTGTTTTTGCACTATCTGCCTGACCGGGGGGGGCTGCTTTAGAATCTTAAAGTTTTACTTAATTAATATTGCATATAGGAATTTATTATCTGCTATATTTGACCTGTGCTTCTCTCTCCTTTATCCTAAATGTGTGCTCTCACTGAGCGTGTGTGTGTGTGCATACTTGTCTGTGTACGTACGTGTGTGTGTGTGTGTTGGAGTGTTTTGTGTGTGGGTGTGTCTGTCTTCTGTGTTTTCAACCTTTTCTTGTTTTTGCAGGTACAACTTTGATTGTTTTGCTTGTAGTCAATGTGTCTCATGTACAGCTGCTTTGTAACAATGAAAATTGTAAAAGCGCTATATAAATAAAGTTGAGTTGAGTTGAGTTGTTTGAAGAGGTCTTTAAAGAAAGACACAACTGATAAACATAACAACACAGTATTCTCACCTGCAACAGTTTAAAATAACCTGAATACATGAAATGTTGGGCAACTTGATGAAAAGCTCTAATAGCGCAGCTTCTCTATTAGCATTATATACAGTGATAAGCGCCACACACTCTCATTAATTGTTTTTACCGCAATGACAGATATAAGTGCGCACACAAATTTGTCCGCGCTACAAAGTGCAATCATTAGTTTCGTTTAAAGCCTGTCCAGTTAAGATGTGAAGCATTATCAGAACAATGTAACAAAATCCTGAAAGACAATCAAAAGAGCATTTTTGTTGTCAGGCTGTATATACTTTATGTTGGATTGTTATTTGGTGTGAGATCAATTTGGGCAGAGTGAGAGCTTGTAAACGCATGTGTCTCACGGTGCGAGTTGGCAACTCCCAGTACTTCTGTGATCATTTGACACAGAAATAATGATAGTGTGTGGTTGAAAATACTGTTTGTGACATCGTTTCATACCTAATGATGATAGTGCTTTCTCTGCTTCTGCGGCAGCACCAGCACAGATTGGGGCGTAGACAGAGGAGAATCGTTGATTTTCATTAATGAGATTGTGTGGGTGTTTGAATCGAGATCATGATCTTTTATCGATTAATTGTGCAGCTCTACTGTCCTGATGCAGAGATATGGGTTTTGCTGAACGGTTGCTAGGCTAACCTGTTTGGTTGCTATGGGCGTGGCTTGGTATATGCCAATTGATGATGCTCTAAACTATGAGTGAAACGAACCAACTCCCGTGTCTCTATGATGTTCTGTTACAGAAATATAAGTTTTGCTAAATGGTTGTTAGGCTAACCTGTTTGGTTGCTATGGGCGTGGCTTAGCATCTGCCATTTGATGATACTCTAAGCTATGAGTGAAACGAACCAACTCCCGTGTCTCTACGACGTTCTGATGCAGAGATATAGGTTTGCTAAACGGTTGCTAGGCTAACCTGTTTGGTTGCTATGGGCGTGGCTTGGTATATGCCAATTGATGATGCTCTAAACTATGAGTGAAACGAACCAACTCCCGTGTCTCTACGATGTTCTGTTGCAGAGATATAAGTTTTGCTAAATGGTTGCTAGGCTAACCTGTTTGGTTGCTATGGGCGTGGTTTAGCAGAAGCCAATTGATGATGCTTCAAGTACCAAGTGAATAAAACCAACCCCCATGTCTCTATAATGTTCTGATGCAGAGTTATAGGTCTTGTTAAATGGTTGCTAAGTTAACATGTTTTGTTGCTATGGGCGTGGCTTCGTAGCTTAATGAAGTTTCAGGGATACTGATTGGTTGCCTGAGTCAAGTGAGCCCACCCCCTTGTCTCTACGACACTGCGTTGCAAAGCTATCCATCTGGACTTTTTATAATGGGAGTCTATGGGAGTGGTTGCTGTAAATGGTTGCTATGGGCGTGGCTTAATAGCTTCATGATGATCCTGTTACACTGATTGGTTGCCTGAGTAAAATGAGCTCACCCCCTTGTCTCTAAGTGGTTGTACTGCGAAGTTATTCAACATGGGACAGTTATGACGCCTTATATGGGCATGTTTCCTGTCCCATTATAAGTCAATGGGGAATTTTGGGGGGCTCTTACGCCCCAGGGGTGCAATTTACACCCCATTGTGAGGTACGTTCTTACAGAGCCTGCCAGCTTCTTCAAACATGGTAACTCGCAAGTTTCTACGACATCCTCACTTTGAGTTATGAGTCGTCAAAGTTTGTCTCAATGTTAAGTCAATGGGAAATTAGGTGGTTTTGAGAGTCCGATTTTCGAAAACCAGAACCCGGATCAGTTAGAAAAGATAAAGCAACTCAAGTCAGACCAGTCTGAAGGTTTGTGAAAAGTTTGGTGGATGTAGCTTGAAAGCTCTAGGAGGAGTAGCAGTCAGAAATTTTGGGGATCAGAAGAACAATAATAATAATAATAAGTTTAAGTACAAGATCAGTATGTTGGCTTTGTCAAGCCAACATAATAAGCTTAGATACAAGATCAGTATGTTGGCTCTGTCAAGCCAACATAATGACCAGATTCATTAATCAAATGACCAGTGTCCAGGTTATTTGAAGACCAGTACATCACGTCGCTACAACATTCGTCATGGGATTAATTCACGACGTTATTTGAGGATGTAGCTAGGACGTTTCTGGAACGTTAGCAACAATGACCAGATACATTAATTAAAGGACCAGTGTCAAGATTATCTGAAGACCAGTACATCGCTACAACGTTATCCATGGGATTAATTCATGACGTTATTTGAGGACGTGGCTAGGACGTTTCTGGAACATAAGCAAAAATTCTAAGAAACGTAACGTTGCAAAGACAGAACGTGGTCATAAAGTAATGTCACGGTGACCAAATGAAGACGAACTGGTAACGTCGTCAGAACGTACTGTGTTAGCTGGGATTAAAGTCTGTGCTGTGCTTATTTTATAAAAAGATGTAGTCAAATCTGTCCAAATTAGCTCTAACCTCACAGAAACTGCTGTTAAAAACGACTGATCCACTGACATCACGCTTAAAACAAAGAATTACAATTGGAATGAATAATGTGATGATCGGGCGCAGGTCGCGTGCGGATATCTTGATCAGAGAAAATGATAGATGCGGTTGGGTGGCGGGTGGATGATTTGTTTGAAACAGCGGATTCGGATGACATTTGAGCTGATCTGCGCATCTCTACTGTATATGTATATATACACTGTATATACAGTATATATATATATATATATAGACTGTATATATATATATATATATATAATTACATTCTTCTTTATCGTTTCTATGTAGAGTTCCTGTAGCTCAGTTGGTATTGCACTAGCAATGCAAATTCGTGGGTTCAATCCCTGGGAACACATACATAAAAAACATTCAAGACTAAATGTACTGTAAGTCACTTTGTATAAAAGCGTCTGTCAAATCCGTAAACGTATAAGATTATATAGGCATACCACTTCATTTTGAACCTTAGAGCTCATTTCAGGTCTATATTAAAAAGCTTACATGTTGTTGCTTTATTGCTTAGGCTATGGAGATTTTTAATTAGTGTTGGGTATCATTTGAATTTTAACAATTCCGATTCTGATTCTGCTTATAGATTCAGATTCCAAAGTTTTTAGAGATCAACCTGTATGGTAATTTAGCATGCTTATTGACTGGTTTGCAATATATATATATATATATTTATATATATATATAGCGAGAGAGAGACAGAGAGTTAAAGAGAGAGTTTAATTCCAAAATGAGATAGCTTTGTTTTTAATGTTTTTCAAAAATCACATTTTTTATTGTGCATTCCAATTAATATCAAACTGCAGTTGGGTTGTTTTGATTTAAGCCATAATAAAAAAATACTAAAAAATTAGAGCTAACTAACACAATAAAACTTTAAAAACTGAGATATCTCATTTTGGAAACAAACTCTTCATATATACAGTATACATAGAGTATATGCACGCACACACGCACAGACACACACACACACACACACACACGCACACACACACACACACACACACACATATATGTAAAAATATGGTAATTTTCATAAGAGCTTTGTCAGCAGATATCAGCAGATTACAAGTTCACGCATGAACATTTCTAAAAATGTTCAAACAGGAATTGATAAGAGGAAACTTTCATTTTATATCAATTGTCCAATTCCTAACCTTTCGATACTGATTCCTGAACTGGAATTGATTTTCGACTCCCAACCCTGTTTTTATTGTTATGTTTTCTTACTGGAACCTGACAGAAACTTGGCATTCATGTGCTAAATCAGAAATATAGCGTACAGAGGCCAGACCTCATGCATTCATATGCATCGTGTGTTTTCAGATAATTATGACTAAACGAGTCTTACATATTATAAGGTTCTATCTACGTTCTGAGCAGTTTAACAAGGGATAACAGGGATAACAAGCTTCAAAGTTTCTGCCTTCCAGTTGACTTTAGATAAAACCTTTTTGTTTCAAAAGCTGTAGAAAATGAACACAACGTAAAGAAAAAAAACATCACAGAATGTAAATAAGTTGTCAAAGAATAAGAATATGTGAATAACTCAGTTTTGACAAAAATGTCAGATAGAACCTTATAATTCCAAGACGACAATATAGTACAGTATATGGTGATTTATGAACAACATGCAAGTTGGTTCACTCTACTGCCATCTTAGTAACACCTTCAGGAAGCCGTTTCATAGTAAGTAGTTCAGGAAGTAGTTCCAATCTACTTGAATTGTTTGCATTACACTAAAAACAATCCATATTTTTAAAATGTACGCTTTTTATATAATATATTTTCAAACAAAAAATAAAATCAACAGCTGATATCAAGTTTTTGTTGTTGTTTTGGAATCTTAAACATTACTAAAAGGCACAATGCATTAACACATACATACTTTACTTTGCAGCTCCAAAAACATGCAGCCCCAAACAGTTTGTTTGCAGGGATCAAGTGACATGCATCTCAAATGGCTGGCGGTGTGATGGGGAAAAGGACTGCCCGGACGGATCGGACGAGTCCCCATATGTCTGTATGTATGACTGTTTCTCTACATTCTGCTTCTTAAAGAATTATAGAGCTTTAATCCAAAGGTCACCTTCAAGTTTTCTTAAAGCAAAGCTTTACCACACACCGCTCTAAAAACAGAAGGATAAGCTTCTTAAGTGTATTCACAATTTTACAATGGCTGTAGTTCATGTAATTGCTGCATTATGCACACTAAAAGCATGAGTTTGCGCATATTTCATTGGTCATTGGTTTTTTAACAGCAGACGTTACATTGCCATGGAAACTGAACAACTTACGTACAACCAGGGACGGTTCTAGGGTGAGTGGATATTCTGGGCTTAGCCCAGAGACTCCACATATGTGTTCGAATATACATTTCTTGTCCGTGGAAAATGTGAGCCGTGCCACTTGTTTTAAAGCGCCTGGGGGTTTGGGCTGGCGTGGCGTCTGCCATTGCTTAGCAACCATGAGCCACACTTGCAGTGAAGACGAGAAAGTTTCGCCAAAGGGTAAATGGATTTTCATTGCTCTCTACTTGAGTGCACCTGCCGCGTGTCTACATTTAAAATAACGAACTTTCGCTCACAAAAGACATGAAATGTAAACGGCCCCTAAGTGATTCGTACACGGCATGGTAATAAAACATTTGGGGCTTTATTGAAAACATTCATGGCTTCAGCCCCCTTAGCCCACCCCTAGCACCGCCCCTGCGTACAATGAGGGTGGTAAATACATGCTGCGTCCCAATTCGCATACTATCCATCCAAAATAGTATTCGAAAATAGAATTAGTATGTCCAAATCATAGTATGCTGAAATGAGTGTTTTCAAAGTACCCGGATGGTCTACTGTTTCCGGCGAAGATTTGAAGGCATTGACATTTTACAGCTAATATTACACACAACTCACCGTTAGAGGGTGGAGTTTAATGATGCTTCACTGCATTAATAAAATTAAATAAAAGATGCTTCGCTAAATTAATAAATGTAAGTATACAGTAACATTACATACAAAATAATGAATGATAAATACTTAAATGCCAAGAAGAGCTGTATTTTGATGTTCGTGACAGTTCATGATCACAGTGTTGTCTAGGCAACAACGGCCACTTCCGTTTTGCGTTAGTACGTCCCAGCGCGTGCATACAGTTTTGCTATATACTTTTACATGACAAAAACAGTACATACTTTAAGGCCATAATATAAGTAGGCGAATTGGGATGCAGCAACAGTGTTTCCGCTAGGATTTTGTGGAACTGTGGTGCTGGATGATTAAGCTAATTAACATATTTGTGACGTCATCGCATAGTAGTTTGCGTAGTTTAGACCCGTTTCTACTCTACTCTCTGAACATTCTGTATTTTAATACAGCTTACTGCCCAATAAAGCTGTTCTCATTAACATATTTTCTGTTTCTGTTGTCAGTTCTGTTTTATGACTAAGACACATTGTCTGACAAAATCACCACACATCTTAAAGAGCGGCAATTTTAGCTGCAGTAGAAATGCTCAGCCGTAGTGCTGCCGGTTCGTTGAAATTTGAACGTTTTCTTACTAAACACATCGTTACCGCTTGGTAAAAACGACCTCAGCTCTATGAGCGGAAGTGGCTTAGCTGGCTGAGATTTTAACTGAAGTACGCCATCGCCCCATGTGCGTATAACTCATTAGCCTGTGGTGTGAGCTGAACTGTGAGTCGCACCACAGGCTGTATGCAGCTGTCAGAATGTCTGATAGGACGTATCAGTGTTTGGTTTTCTGCTGGTCAGTTTGTTTCCCGGATGACTTGACCTGAAGCTCATGTTCTTTCACTCCTCTTGTTTAGTCTGATCAGTTCTGATGGCATTGACTTCACATGGCCTTGCTTATATCTGTTTATTGCTTGCTATCAAGAGGACCACGGTTCACAGCGAGAAGCACATCTGCCTTTTTTATTGATAGTTTGGACTGTTTAGAAGTTAGTTGCAAACGTATGAGATTTCAGCTTTGCAAAAACTTATCTTGGAACAACACATTTCTTCTTACGTCTGTGAGTCTATTGTACTCTCATTTCTCGTTGTTTTAGAAATAAGTGATCAATGTTTTCAACCAGAAAATGGTTCTTTTTCAACTTCCCCAATTATTGTTCTCTCAAAATATTTCATTCGACTTGCCGATACGGGTAAGACTAAGCATGACATTAGCAAACCTGGGGTCATGGGTTGGATTCCCAAGGAATGTATCAAATGATTAAATCTATACATCGGATGCATTTAGAGAAGTGTTTGCTGAATATGTAGAACACAAAATTGCACAGGTTCTGTACACACGACTTATCATTAGAGATGCACCGATTGCAATTTTCTTTGCCGATTCCGATTTCCGATTTTATTACAAGTGAAACCTGCCGATTCCAATTTTTGCCGATTCCGATTTTCTATCCACAAACTATAATTGACAGTATACTGTATATAAAACCATATTAACTTTTCTTCAATACACATTTTCTTTATTTTCATTGAATAAATGATTGAACATTACAATTTCCCCAAATTTCCCTAAATGCACTTCTCCAAGCTGCATTAAATTACAGAATCTTCTCTTTCCCAAACAACTCTTAAATTGAATAACTCTGTGACTGAAAAGAAGTACAAATAATAAAATATAACTAAACATGTCACTTAATTTACCTTTTTCATTTTTGTACTCATCTCACAAAAGTCTAAGATAACAATAAAATATTTCAACTTTATTCTCGTCTGTTTCTGTTTATGAAACTAACATTGCTTTATTTCATTTTTTCTGAAATGTAAAATAAATTGTCTTTATCTTGTGTCTGTAGTATTAAAATAAGTGGGTTGATTTTTGTTGCAACTTATATCACATATATTGGTTGATTTATTCATTTTTTTATATTTTGGATTTTTAAAAACAAGTAGAAGTCGTGTTGAATGTCATTTTACCTAGGTGAAATGACCACAGTTTTACCGTAAGACAAGCAATCAGGTTGAGTGGAATTTACGTTTGTTTTACACAGAGTGAACGACTTCAACATGAGTTTAGCATGTGTCAGAGTTTAGCATGATGCTAATAGCATCACTGTTGGCATACATACCCCATGTAGACGGAGCAGCGAGAGATGAACTAGGGTGGGCGGATCGATCTAAATATCGATAGTATCGATGCCAACACTGGTATTGGTATCAGATCGATACAATTGTAATTGAATCGATATTTTAATTTAAATATCTCACCTCTACGTTCATTATACTTTGCTCGTGTCTTCTACCTCTACAATCCTGAGCAAACGCTGCTTTCACATCCTGGCCCACTTTGCTACTCCTCCCCCTCCTGCTGCGATTCGTTGTTGTGTCGTCACGTGACTCACTGACACAACGCGCCGAGGAGCAGCGAACTGAGTGAGCGAAGCTGATAGCACATTGAATGAGAGATCAGGATGGCCGAGAGGAAGAGAAGCGTTGTGACTTCAATACATTAATAAAAAATATTGTCTAAAGAATTGATCATTCATTCACCTGAGAAACAATGACATACTGCTCTCCCCTACACAAAAGTATTTTTTTTTTTTTAAGTAAAAAGTATCGTATTGGTATTGGTATCGGCAATACTGACCCTATATGTATTTGGTATTGTTGGACTTTTGAGGCAGTCCTGCATGTTCAAAAATTTGTACAGAGACGTTCTCCAAAATCGATTAGAAGTTTATTATCAGATGTAAAAAGGAGTAACAAAGCTTTGGGTTGTCAGACGATCTCCTCACTCCACCACAAGCCAACAACCCAGAACATACACTTTCACACTTATTTATTCAGTATTTTACGCCGCTCCCTTCTTCTGATTCCGCCCTCTCCTCTGGGTGGTATCATTCTCAACAGCCAATCCTCGCGTTCCACGACTCTCTTCTGACTCCATTCCTTTGTTCACTTGTTCCTGCAAAACAACATCCGGTGCAATATGTTTGTTGCCACCCTGTGGTCAGTTGCTAGTTTCAGGAAGTGTCCCCTAGAGACAGTTTCTTTTGGGGAGTGTTTCCTAGAGACAGTTTCTTGTGGCCGGACAACATACCAACATTCTTAACATTCTTTTAGTAAAAAGAAAACACTCAATCATCTAATGCTTTTAATTATGTAGCGTTGTTTCTTAATCCTATGATTCATTAAAACACATCACAACTCATGATTATACTTAAAACATATGCAGTGGATTGATTCATAACATTTCTTTTCTGTGTGACTCTTTGTGTGTGTGTGTGTGTTGACTTAGTTAAATTTATGGTTCCAACCCCCACTTATCCTGTCTCACTCCGTTTGCCACAGTAACTTTCCACTGAGTAAAATAGAAAGCACATGACAAAAGCACACAGCTTAATGATTTAATGAAAGAAAACACTTATTGATTATATTGATAATTAAATCATACTTTTATCTGAAAAATATTTCCACAGTATCGGATCGATACCAAATTTTGCAGTATCGCCCACCACTATGAACTACAGTGCACCTTTTTGTCTGTACAGTACATGATGCGTGTGCACGCGCGTGCAGTCAGCGGACATGAGAGATGCGCGTCAGTCAGCAGAGAGTCAGCAGGTGGACCCACATGCGAGTATAAACGAGCCGTGAAAGACAGGCTGTGCGAGCGCACGTTTACATGTTTACTTGCGGCTTTGAGTGTACTGACGGCTGTGACGTTTTTGCCCGCATCACGGGCAACAGAAGATCGGCGAGACGTGAGACTGACCGGCCAGTCACCGGTCGGGCCGATCATACGAAAAACCGTCCGATTCCGATCTCTGGCCGGTCAATCGGTGCACCTCTACTTATCATGCAGTTATGTAGTTTATAATGTCAGTAGAATATTACTCTATCCTGTACAGAAGGACCTTCTCACGTCAATGAGGTTAGGTATATGCAAACATTGCTTCTACCTTTAGCTTGTGCAGTGCTGTTGATACAATATTTAGTGTAGCTCACAGTCACAGATATGTTAAAGCACATTACTTGAAGAAAAATCTTTGTTTAAAGCTGGAACAATGAGCACATCTAGAGAAGCTTTGAGGAAAACCATCTTAAGGCCGTGTTCAGACTTGACTTCTTTGACAAGAAAAAGTTGCTGACAGCGTTTGGTTACAAAAAGCAGCCGAACGCCATAACTTCGGAGGCAGCGTCTGTGCACGAATGAAGGCAGCCCAGAGAAACAGATAGGCAGCGTAGTTAATTTTTTAATTATAAACAGAGAGCATCTTTCCAATAACTCATCACATATTTAAAAACTATAATACTAATTTCTCGTTAGCAATGCAATCAGAAGTTGTTGAAAGTGAAAATTAAATTTACATTTATACAAAACTATGCTCCAACGGGCGTTTCGGCCGCCATTTTATTTTTTCGAGCTCGAGCCTTCTCGACCAATCACGTTCCTCGCATGTTGTTATGGAAACAACCGGTCTCTGTCATTGGTTAGCTGTGAAAAAGGAGCTTGATGTAGGGCTTTTTTTTTCAGAAAAGTTGAACAGAAAAGTTGAACAACCTCATAAGACTCTCTGAGCTGCAGAAAAAGACGCCGGCGCTGGCGTTTAAAAAAGCGCTCAGGATATTTTTTGAAAACACGGTTTACTCCATAGGATTATAATGTAAAACAGACGCTAGCAGCTTAAAAAAAGAAGTCAAGTCTGAACACTGCCTAAGACATGAATATATTAAAGATATTAGCCTAATACTGGGTTACATACAAAGTCAATGCAAAGACGCGTATAGACGCGAACTCGCGGCAGGTGGTGCGAATGATGCGAATTGGGCAGCGCGATTGCCACGAACGCACGTCAATCTCGTCTTCCGCAAAGGTTGAAAATATTTATCAGATCGCGTCACTTACGCAAAAAATAACGAACTTTTCCCGCGAGTAATGAAGTGGAACGCGATTGTTCGTGTTTGGTGTGAACCCAGCATAAGGTTTGTTTTTCGAAAAAGAACTGAACAAATTTGCCAGTGGGGTGTTGAAAAAACAATTCAAGCTTCAACTTCAGTCAATAAACTTAATTCAAGTTTAGTTTCATTATCCCTTTGGGAGATACTTTTTCTTGTTTTAAAGTCACTTAATATCTTAGGTAGTAAATATATCTTGATTTAAGAATTTTTAGATATTTGTTCTCGATAGTTTTTATTGTATTATAAAAACCACATCACCAAAATCAATCAGTGTGGTTGAACATTTAGAATTCAAAGTGAAATCAGCAGCCACAATTCCATATAATAAATGTCACAATCAGCTGCTGAGTCGTCATTTAGTTATATACAAATATCGATAACGAAGGAATAACTCGATTTATAATGTTATTCTGCCGTTCATTCTGATGTGCATGAAAGCATTTTAATCTAATGCCGCATGCACAATAATATGTTCGAAAATAATAAGCAGGAGGTCTATAATACCTGAGAGCTATCTGCACTGTTATATACAAAATACTGCATAATTCCATTTGACACTTTTCAGAGGCCTCAGAGTAAAATGAACTTGTAAAACATCTACTTTACTGTAATGGCATACAGGTGCTGGTGATATAATTAGAATATCATCAAAAAGTTGATTTATTTCACTAATTCCATTCAAAAAGTGAAACTTGTATATTATATTCATTCATTACACACAGACTGATGTATTTCAAATGTTTATTTCTTTTAATTTGGTGATTATAACTGACAACTAATGAAAATCCCAAATTCACTATCTCAGAAAATTAGAATATTACTTAAGACCAATACAAAGAAAGGATTTTTAGAAATCTTGGCCAACTGAAAAGTATGAACATGAAAAGTATGAGCATGTACAGCACTCAATATTTAGTTGGGGCTCCTTTTGCCTGAATTACTGCAGCAATGCGGCGTGGCATGGAGTCGATCAGTCTGTGGCACTGCTCAGGTGTTATGAGAGCCCATGTTGCTCTGATAGTGGCCTTCAGCTCTTCTGCATTGTTGGGTCTGGCATATCGCATCTTCCTCTTCACAATACCCCATAGATTTTCTATGGGGTTAAGGTCAGGCGAGTTTACTGGCCAATTAAGAACAGGGATACCATGGTCCTTAAACCAGGTACTGGTAGCTTTGGCACTGTGTGCAGGTGCCAAGTCCTGTTGGAAAATGAAATCTGCATCTCCATAAAGTTGGTCAGCAGCAGGAAGCATGAAGTGCTCTAAAACTTCCTGGTATACGGCTGCGTTGACCTTGGACCTCAGAAAACACAGTGGACCAACACCAGCAGATGACATGGCACCCCAAACCATCACTGACTGTGGAAACTTTACACTGGACCTCAAGCAACGTGATTCTGTGCCTCTCCTCTCTTCCTCCAGACTCTGGGACCCTGATTTCCAAAGGAAATGCAAAATTTACTTTCATCAGAGAACATAACTTTGGACCACTCAGCAGCAGTCCAGTCCTTTTTGTCTTTAGCCCAGGCGAGACGCTTCTGATGCTTCCTGCTGATGACCAACTTTATGG
Source organism: Triplophysa rosa (assembly GCF_024868665.1). Classification (NCBI taxonomy): domain Eukaryota; kingdom Metazoa; phylum Chordata; class Actinopteri; order Cypriniformes; family Nemacheilidae; genus Triplophysa; species Triplophysa rosa. The sequence goes on along the minus strand of NC_079909.1, from coordinate 2,225,866 downwards.
AGATGCAGATTTCATTTTCCAACAGGACTTGGCACCTGCACACAGTGCCAAAGCTACCAGTACCTGGTTTAAGGACCATGGTATCCCTGTTCTTAATTGGCCAGCAAACTCGCCTGACCTTAACCCCATAGAAAATCTATGGGGTATTGTGAAGAGGAAGATGCGATATGCCAGACCCAACAATGCAGAAGAGCTGAAGGCCACTATCAGAGCAACCTGGGCTAGTGTTGTCAAAAATATCGATTTTTCGATACATATCGATTCTGAAAAATCTAAAACGATTCCAATACTCATGTCCAACAGTATCGATATATCGATGCCAGCTGCGCTTTCCCATTCTCTCTCTCCTCTCCGACACACTGCACGTGAGCGGCACGCAGTATCAACAGAGCTCCGCCTCCTCTCACTGACTCGTCTCATGCGCTCATGTAAATTGTGCGAAGTGTTGAAAGATGGCCAATGCGGAGTCTTCGCGACCGGCTTTGGTCGACAAAGAACATGGCAGGAGTGCTGTTTGGAACTTTTTCGGCTTTGAGGCAAATGAACATGGAAAGGCGAAGGACACAAGCAAGCCGATATGCAAGCGTTGCTACAGAGGAGTGCTAACAAAAGGCGCTAACACCACTAATTTAGCAAAGCACTTGAAGGACCGACACGCGGACTTGTATAAAGA
>NC_079909.1:2158005-2223749 GCF_024868665.1 Triplophysa rosa | reverse complement strand
TACAGGTGCTGGTCATATAATTAGAATATCATCAAAAAGTTGATTTATTTCACTAATTCCATTCAAAAAGTGAAACTTGTATATTATATTCATTCATTACACACAGACTGATATATTTCAAATGTTTATTTCTTTTAATTTGATGATTATAACTGACAACTAATGAAAATCCCAAATTCAGTATCTCAGAAAATTAGAATATTACTTAAGACCAATACAAAGAAAGGATTTTTAGAAATCTTGGCCAACTGAAAAGTATGAACATGAAAAGTATGAGCATGTACAGCACTCAATACTTAGTTGGGGCTCCTTTTGCCTGAATTACTGCAGCAATGCGGCGTGGCATGGAGTCGATCAGTCTGTGGCACTGCTCAGGTGTTATGAGAGCCCAGGTTGCTCTGATAGTGGCCTTCAGCTCTTCTGCATTGTTGGGTCTGGCATATCGCATCTTCCTCTTCACAATACCCCATAGATTTTCTATGGGGTTAAGGTCAGGCGAGTTTGCTGGCCAATTAAGAACAGGGATACCATGGTCCTTAAACCAGGTACTGGTAGCTTTGGCACTGTGTGCAGGTGCCAAGTCCTGTTGGAAAATGAAATCTGCATCTCCATAAAGTTGGTCAGCAGCAGGAAGCATGAAGTGCTCTAAAACTTCCTGGTATACGGCTGCGTTGACCTTGGACCTCAGAAAACACAGTGGACCAACACCAGCAGATGACATGGCACCCCAAACCATCACTGACTGTGGAAACTTTACACTGGACCTCAAGCAACGTGGATTCTGTGCCTCTCCTCTCTTCCTCCAGACTCTGGGACCCTGATTTCCAAAGGAAATGCAAAATTTACTTTCATCAGAGAACATAACTTTGGACCACTCAGCAGCAGTCCAGTCCTTTTTGTCTTTAGCCCAGGCGAGACGCTTCTGATGCTTCCTGCTGCTGACCAACTTTATGGAGATGCAGATTTCATTTTCCAACAGGACTTGGCACCTGCACACAGTGCCAAAGCTACCAGTACCTGGTTTAAGGACCATGGTATCCCTGTTCTTAATTGGCCAGCAAACTCGCCTGACCTTAACCCCATAGAAAATCTATGGGGTATTGTGAAGAGGAAGATGCGATATGCCAGACCCAACAATGCAGAAGAGCTGAAGGCCACTATCAGAGCAACCTGGGCTCTCATAACACCTGAGCAGTGCCACAGACTGATCCACTCCATGCCACGCCGCATTGCTGCAGTAATTCAGGCAAAAGGAGCCCCAACTAAGTATTGAGTGCCGTACATGCTCATACTTTTCAGTTGGCCAAGATTTCTAAAAATCCTTTCTTTGTATTGGTCTTAAGTAATATTCTAATTTTCTGAGATACTGAATTTGGGATTTTCATTAGTTGTCAGTTATAATCATCAAATTAAAAGAAATAAACATTTGAAATATATCAGTCTGTGTGTAATGAATGAACATAATATACAAGTTTCACTTTTTGAATGTAATTTGTCATGGCTCTGCTTCATTTAGTCATGCTTTTCTTGGTCCTGTAGCAGAGCCATGACAAAGTCTTTGGTTATGTGTGGAGAGAGTCTTTTTGACCCTTTCGGTCTTCGATACTCTCTCCGGTCTTTGTCTGTATTCCCGCCCTTTTGTATCCCTCGTTATTGCTTGTTGATTAGTTCATGTCTCACACCTGTTCCCTCTTGATTTCCTCCCCTTTATATAGTCCTCATGTTTCATTGTCCTGTGCTCTGTCATTGTATCCGTACGTGTGTATGCTGGTGTTCTTGTTCCTGTCGGTCCCAGTGTGCTGTTTAATATTCTGAGTCTAGTCTAGTAAGTCTTTTAGTGTTTAGTTATAGTTTGTCAAGTGTTTCTCAGTTTAGTCCAGTTTTAGTCAGTCTATGTTCTGTTTGAGTTTTTCCTGTTTTCTTGATTTACCCCATCGTGGGTTTTTGTTTTGTCTATTTGTTAATAAATATATTCTTTGTTAACCCCTTCACTGCTGCCTGCATTTGGGTTCTCTTCTGCATTTCGTGACAGGAATTAGTGAAATAAATCAACTTTTTGATGATATTCTAATTATATGACCACCACCTGCATATATGTGATTTTTATGTTGTTTACACAGGCCATTTTGAAAAAGATATTTTGCAGTTTTGTAACGGCATAGGTAAGATATATTTCTGTTAAAGTGGACAGCCAGAAAAAAATGCAATGTGAACAAGACTCTGCTCAGAGTCAAATGTCGGAGACACTAGGTAATCTTCAACACGATTTGCACAGGCAGATATAAATGGCAACAAGATTTTTTACATTATTCATATTCAATAAGAGTAAGAAACTGCCTTCTACAACAACCTGTAATTTCGGGTCAGGGTGAAAGAAAAAAGTGTGAAGTATCTTTCCATTCATACCCTTACTGGCTAAAAAAACGTGTTACGCAAGTAGAGTGCTGTCAGGTAGTCATGTGGTTTGGAGACGGTGGTCTGTTTTATAAGATTTAACTCGCTGCTTAGAACCTGGCTCTGGAAAACAATGGCGCCGTTTACAAGGCTGCAATAGGACTTAAGGAATGTTTGTCCTCCTTTAACACAACCCATTGCATGCTTCGAATGCATCTTTCTTTAAAGAGCTGTCATGGCATTGAAAAGTGTTGGGCAAGAGCTGAGTCCAAGCACAGGCATTACACAGAGGCTCAATTGCTCGATGTGAGGAGAACAGGAGAAATGGAGGCTGAGCCGCCTTTAGTCTGGAAGTCATTAAATCCCCCATCCAGAGGAATGGGGGAAAACTGCTGTTTTTTCATGACCTGCTTTTCTCGCCTCTAAGTCTCTCTCTTACTCTCCCTGGAACAGGAAAGCAAACTACAAAATCTGACACATTAGCTTTGCTAATGTTTGGGTGTTCTACTCCTCTGCATTAAAATTAACCGTCTTTTCCTAATACTATAAAAGCCGATGTTCAGCATGTTGGCATTATTTCATCAATCTCAAGCTTTTCCAAAGATGTATTTCTTACATTGAACACAAAAAATTGAGAAGTTCTGATTTTAAGTGTCTTTTTCTAGAAATAATGAACAAAAAAAGCTGCAATGATAAGTACAATAAAGAACCATTCATTCTTAGGCAGTTACATAGAAGTCGGTGTTCAAAACTCTCTCCGTACCTTACACTGATTTCAACGTAATCTCATATTTGTGATCCGAGAGTAAGCTATGACGTCACGTCACCCATCGCTGACAGAGAAGTGGTTTTCACTCACACATACAGCCATTCGAATGGTTTTTAAGCACATTGTGTGTTTATTCATGTCACAGACGCTCAAACAATCATCATAAGTACAATAATAAAAGATTCCGTCACTAATGGCAACATATAGATAAACCACTAGACACCCTTCTCCTCCATTGTGTCTGGTACAAAGTGACAGCACATCATTTGTATTCCATTAAAAGGACCTTAGCACCCTAAATGGTGCGAAGGTCCTGGTCCCTGTTCCCCAGGGATCAGTTTTGGGCCCTTTACTTTTTAATATTTACATTTTTCCTCTTGGTCAACTTTTAAGAACACTTGGTCTTAACTTCCACTTTTATACCGATGAAACTCAGATCTATATACATTCAAAACCAGATGTCAATATGCCTGTGGCTTTTCTTTCTCAATGTTTTACTGAGATTAAAAAATGGATGTCTGAAAATTTGCTCTGTCTAAAAAGTGATAAGACCGAAGTGATGCTTATTGGATCACCCCACCAGTTGCGCAAAGCAGAGTCCACAACTTTAGGTCTGGATGGGTCTGCTTCACAGTTTCAAACTAAACTAAGAAAACTGGGGGTGATATTTGATGTCAACTTAACATTTGATCCACATGTTCGTAATACAGTCAAAGCATCCTTTTTTCATCTCAGAAACATTGCCAAATTACGTCCCATGTTGACTTTTTCAGTGGCTGAAAAGTTAATCAACACTTTTGTGTTTTCGCGTATTGATTACTGTAATGCATTGCTGGCAGGAGTTTCAAAAACTACCCTAAGTAAATTGCAGTTGGTACAAAATTCTGCTGCCAGAATACTGACTAGGACCAGCACAAGGGAGGACATCACACCTGTCTTGGAAAAATTGCACTGGCTTCCTGTTAGTTTTCGTATTGATTTTAAAATTCTCATGCTTACTTATAAGCCTTGAATAATTTGGCTGCCTAATATTTGTCAGAGCTTTTAACCCCCTACACACCTATACGTGTTCTATGCTCCTCTGAAGCTGGTCTTTTATCTGTTCGAACAACTCGTCTTAAAACTATGGGCGATCGGGCTTTCTCTTCACTGGCTCCTAAATTGTGGAATTCCCTACCTTCTAAGATTAGAAATGCTGAATCCCTTAGTGTTTTTAAATCGTCCCTTAAAACTTACTTTTTTTGGTTAGCGTTTAGGTGATTTATGTGCTTAATCTGTATTTTATTATTTTGACCTTTCAGGGCTTTAGAGTGCGACCTTATTTTTCAATGGTGCGACTAAAAAAAATCTGAGGTCGCACCGGTGCGGCGACCAGCCGTTCGAGGGAGAAAAAAAATCTCTGATTCACCTGTGATTGTTACTGACTAGACATATGTGATGCGATCTGGGAAAACCAGTCGGATGTCGCGCTGGGACGCGGGAAAGACAGTTCACCTCTCAAAGTAAACCACATAACATGAAGAATGAAGGAGTATCAATGCACATTTCCCGCCAGTCCTGTGTAAACTCAGGGCATTCTCATGAATTGCGTATAAATAACACGCGCGTTGCATTATCGTGAAATACGCACGCCAAAGTTCGATTTTGCGTGCATAAATACGCCAACTTAGCGCGCGTGCATATTAACCGGCAATTTGTCTTATTAACCTGTCCCCTAACTCAAACCCTAAACCTAATGTTAGCGTGCGTGCATATTATAACCTCTACCCTAACCCAAACCCTAAACCTAACAGTATTATTTTAATTATTTCAGTGTTTCCTCTTCATGTACGTTTCAAAATGGCTGCTCTCCAGCGAGGTGCACGCATACATTGGCGTATTTATGCACGCAAAATCGAACTTTGGCACACGTATTTCACGATAATGCAACAGCGTGTTATTTATACGCAAATCGATGTAACTACGGCATGCAAAGTTTTTTATACAATGTTTTCGTGAGATGACAGAGCTCCCCGTCTGCAGCACCGGGAGTTATCCGATCGCAAAACATACAAGGGATGATCAAAAGCCAGACACTATGCACATGATAAACAACGTAAAACTTGCTTCACTGCTTATTAGTTGTTTCCGTAATGTTTGCTAGTTTCCTTGTGTAGTGATAATGGCAGAGCTCTCGTTCTTTAAGTGTGCCCGCACCATTTTCCTTACTTTCGTTTTATTCAAACGGTTTTGTACAGTATTTTTATAGACTTCAACACTGGGAAATGTTTTTTTATTAAATTGTTATTAGAGTAAGTTTTTACTACTCTAAAGTGACTTTTACTTGTGATACTGGACTGTTGTGCTTTTATTTTCATCATTAACTTTAAACCCGTTTTCCTCCAAATTCCGTTCCTGAAAATCATAGCGCTTCAGCCGACCTCAGCCATAACTTTTGTTACATACACAAGGTATGAGCAAAATAAAAACTGATTTGGAAAGGGCTTGAATATGGTATCAAAAACTGTAATATATAAATTTGCACCATGTGTTGGGTTTTCCCAGATCGAATCACATATGACATAAACATTAAAACATTAAATATATAGATGAATATAAACAACAACGGCTTTATTGGGCATTCAGTTGTATTAAAATACAACAAGTTCCGAGACGCAAGTACAGCGTGATGACGTCACGAACATACTAATTACCACTAAAGCCACCTTGCACCATAGTGACGGTAATAATAGATTTGACGGATTTTTTACGAGCCTGTCAGTCAAAATGAAGGACAATAAAAAAGTCTAGCGCAACCTCTGGTGTGTACGTGTGAAAATGCTGTGCTGCAGTCAGACAGAGAGGTGAGGAGCCTATAGGCCCTCAGTTAAACAGAGTGGATGTAGCCGCGGATGATGAGAGAAGATGAAAAGAACGATTGACAACTTTTTCGTGAATAATGTTAAGTTAAGGCCTGATCCGTCCGAAAATCATAAGCAATGCTCTTACACGGAGCCATCAACCTCCCAGGTTATGTCAAGCCCTGGTCCATTTATCTTGAGATGTTTTAAGTTTAAATTTCAGTTCAGTGAAGCACTTAAGCACCAACACTTTTCAGTAAGTTACCTTTCTTGTAGAATTGTGCTTCAAATAAAGAACTTTATGTTGACCAGATTGTTAGTTAATCATTTACAAGTCAATTTTGCCTTATGGACAGCGATTTAAAAAAAAGTGAACTGGTAAAACTGCGTGTTAAATGGATGCGGTCAAAATTTGGGTGCACCTAACTTTTGGTAAACTTTATAATACGTTCATACTTAATAGTAGTTATGCAACTATGCAGGAACACAATGTTTAGTGCTGCATATAACACTGAGTCATTCACGATAACTATAAGAAGAAGATTCCATAAATCAGTAGGTAAGAATACGTTAGGAAGTAACATTATTACTTATGGCTCTGCTTCCTTAGTCATGTTTTTCTTGGTCCTGTAGCAGAGCCATGACAAAGTCTTTGGTTATGTGTGGAGAGAAACATATTATTGTCCGTTTGACAATAATATACGTTCTCTCCAGTGTCTTGTCATTGGCCCCATTCCTCTTGTTTCCTCGTTATCTTTCCCTGAGTGTTTAATGTCCCACACCTGCCCCATGTCGTTATCCCTCGTTTGTCTTCCCTATTTAAACCCTCATGTTTCTTTGTCCTGTGCTCGGTCATTGTGTTTGGTGCGTTGTGTACTGTGGTCTCGCGTGTTCTTGCTGGTGTTGCTACCCATGGTGCTGTTCGTGTTTTGTGAGTTTTGTTCATTGTATTATTTAAGACGTTTGGTCGTGTCTTTTAGTTTAGTTTTACTGTTCTTGTTTTCATTTTGCCCCCTCGTGGGAAGTCTTTTGTTTTCTGTTTGTTTCTTAGTTTAGTTTCTGTTTGATACCCCCTCGTGGGTTTTTCCTTTGTTTTGTTCATTTAATAAAAGGTATCTGTTAACCCCTTCACTGCCTGCCTGCTATTGGGTTCTTTCTGCCAGTTCGTGACAGAATGACCGAGCCTATTCAGAACCCAGCGGGCAGTAAAATGGATGGCACGGCGTCGTCCTCGCGGGCCGCCCAAGCCCACTTGCTGCTGGGGTTCCGTCAGGGGAATTACGGGAACCGGGAGTTCGCCGGGGCATTCTCGACGGTGGCGAGGTCGTCTGAGTTTGGCGAGGCGGAGTTGAAGGCGATCTTCAACTGCTGCCTCACTCAGCGCCTCGCCCCGTCGGAGAAGAGGCTGCTGGCTCCCCTTGGGTTCGCGGACATGGTCAGGTTCGTGGCCAACCGGGACGGTCCCGAGGGTGAGGTTCCACTCGGAGCCCTCACCCCACGGTCGACCGCTCCGGAGGGCCTCGTCCTGGCTGCCGCTGCCCGGGGGGACTCAGTACCCTTCGGCTTGAGCTCCACGGTCCCCGGTTCTCCTGGCGGAGCCTGTGGCGAGTGGGTGAGGTGTGACCCCGGGATGACGTCTGCGGTCTCCAACGACGCAGAACTCCCTCCGGTCCCCATGGTTCCGCCTAAGTTGGCTACGGACCCAGTGGTGCGGAGAAGGAGGGAGAAGTGTCGAGCAGGAGGGTCCACGCCGGTGCTGCCGGCGTCCAGTCCGGTGCTGCCGGCGTCCAGTCCGGTGATCCAGCCGGCGTCCAGTCCGGTGATCCAGCCGGCGTCCAGTCCGGTGGTCCAGCCGGCGTCCAGTCCGGTGAGCCAGCCGGCGTCCAGTCCGGTGTCCTGCCGGCGTCCAGTCCGGTGATCCAGCCGGCGTCCAGTCGGTGATCCAGCCGGCGTCCAGTCCGGTGATCCAGCTGGCGTCCAGTCCGGTGATCCAGCCGGCGTCCAGTCCGGTGATCCAGCCCGGCGTCCAGCCGGCCTTCCAGCCGGCGTCAAGCCTGTCCAGCCGGCCTTCCAGGGCGTCAAGCCCTGTCCAGCCGGCCTTCCAGCGGCGTCAAGCCCTGTCCAGCCGGCCTTCCAGGGCGTCAAGCCCTGTCCAGCCGGCCTTCCAGCCGCCGTGGCGCTCAAGCCCTGTCCAGCCGGTCCCTGGGAGACTCCCAGGGCCAAGACTGTTCCCCCCGGACTCCTCCTAAGTCCCCCAGGACTCAGCGCCCTCGAGCGCAGCCGGGGACTGGGACTGTTCCCCCCAACCCTCTTGGACTGCCCCTATGAACTCTTGTTTTGCCCCACCCCCCCTCCCATGTTTGTTTTTCTTGTTATGCCACCCCAGTCCTGTAGTCTTGTTGTCCTGTCTACCCCTTGTCATGTTCACCATGTTTGTCTGGTTTTTGTCTTTGTCTCGGTCTGCCTTGTCTTGTCCGTCTACCCCTTGGTGAGCACTGGAGGTGCTCATTAAAGGGGGGGCTTCTGTCATGGCTCTGCTTCCTTAGTCATGTTTTTCTTGGTCCTGTAGCAGAGCCATGACAAAGTCTTTGGTTATGTGTGGAGAGAAACATATTATTGTCCGTTTGACAATAATATACGTTCTCTCCAGTGTCTTGTCATTGGCCCCATTCCTCTTGTTTCCTCGTTATCTTTCCCTGAGTGTTTAATGTCCCACACCTGCCCCATGTCGTTATCCCTCGTTTGTCTTCCCTATTTAAACCCTCATGTTTCTTTGTCCTGTGCTCGGTCATTGTGTTTGGTGCGTTGTGTACTGTGGTCTCGCGTGTTCTTGCTGGTGTTGCTACCCATGGTGCTGTTCGTGTTTTGTGAGTTTTGTTCATTGTATTATTTAAGACGTTTGGTCGTGTCTTTTAGTTTAGTTTTACTGTTCTTGTTTTCATTTTGCCCCCTCGTGGGAAGTCTTTTGTTTTCTGTTTGTTTCTTAGTTTAGTTTCTGTTTGATACCCCCTCGTGGGTTTTTCCTTTGTTTTGTTCATTTAATAAAAGGTATCTGTTAACCCCTTCACTGCCTGCCTGCTATTGGGTTCTTTCTGCCAGTTCGTGACACTTATTACTTATTTAATAGTCATTAATGACAACTAAATGCTGTATGTCTCCCGCAGACCTATACAATAACTAAGACTCATTTAAAATAACTGTCTACTAACTACTTATTAACAGCTGCTAAAAATTATGTCAATTAAACTAGTTATATATAATCTTGATTACTATTAAAAATAGTTTTAACCTATTTTGTTTACTTTCACTTAACTTCATTGTTTTATATCTCTAAACTATTGTCCAATATTGTCCTCATCAAGATTTTATTTTTCATATCATATAAATGAAATAAATCGAATGAATCTTTATCCTTTTTTCTATTTTATTTATTTAAAAGAAAGAAACTTAAGAAATACACCTCCTAATCACTGCATCATTAGCCAACTTACCTCACAAACATATCTGACATATCTCTCCTTGTTGCTTATTATGAGTCTTGTGGACAATAGCTGAAGAGTTGTGTTTTCATTATTAACTATTAAGAAATTCTTGGTAACCCATTAGTAATTATTAAGAAAAATAGTATTTCCCTGTTCTTACTGAATTATTCTGTTAAAATCATAGTGACTTTTTAGTAATTACTCAGGTCTTATCGCAACAGTATTAAGTAATTACTTATGACCCGGAACCGTGTTATAAAGTGAAAAACATGATAACATTTTAATAATTACTCAGGTCTTACCATAGTATTAGGTAATTACTTATGATGGATTATAACAATTATAAAGTGAAAATCATGATAACCCGGTAATAAAAAAGTAGTTCTGGGGTATATTCCAAGTATTTACCAATAAATAAAACAGTACTGTTGAAACAAAAGCTTGTAGTGACTAATTTACAACCCACATATACACACACACCTGAATAGAGCTGACTTTTATGGACACAATAGATACGTTTTAATAAATACTAACAAAAACTTTACAGTTACACAATAGTCAATGCAATATATGAAATTGAATATGGTTTTTATCGCAGAACTTAACATATCTGACACAAAATATTAACTGTAAATGCAGGTATCGGTTATTAGTTTCCAGTTGTTTCTGTGAATCACAGCGCCTTGTTTGCTTCTCTTTTCTGTAGCTTTAATCTGTTTGCATAAAGACATTAGCGATTGCATGTTGAATATATCAATAAAGTAAACTGCACAACAGGTCTTTTCCATTTTAGATGCGCTTTAGCGTTTTAGCAGCATTCAATCTGAACACGCTGCTGCTGTGACTTCCGCATACGGTGATGTCATTTTCATGCCCCTCCCCCTTAAAGTAACAGTGCATTATCTGTAGTATTTTAGTACTGTAACGATTGATTGACAAGAAAAACTTTCAGTTTTACCACAGAAACATTAGTGACAATACAGTGATTAAGAGGGGGATTCTTTTTTTTACTATTTTTGGTTGAAAGGCACAATAGATTGATTTGTTTTAAATCAATAAAAATAAAAATATCACAGTATTGAGATTTCTACGAAATTCCCAAAAGAATTTGTTAAAATTAATTTCAACTATTCTTATAATTAATTATAATACCAAATATCTATCTTTAATAGGCTGCTTAATGGCAAAATTATGTTTAGCAACTCTTAATGAGTAGTTAATGGATAGTTATTTTAAATGGGTCTTAGTCACTGTATAGTTCTGCGGGAGACATACAACATTTAGTTGTCATTAATGACTATTAAATAAGTAATAAGTAACTAATTGTTACTTACTTTAAACTTCGGTATGCTGTTACCTACTGGTTAGTTAATCTTTCTTCCTTATTAGTTATCAGTAATGACTACAGTGTTAATGCAGCACTAACCATTTGTTCTGCATTAGACCCTGCATAACTACCTATTAAGTATGAAACAGTATTGCGCACCAGTGCAGCCAGTGCAAAAAGTTAGTCTAGAGCCCTGCCTTTGTTTTGTTTGATCTGTTTTTATTGCTTGTACTTTTGTGTGTATCTTTTTACTCCATATTTGTATATGTATGTAAAGCGCTTTGAGATGCTGCTTTTAAAGGTGCTATATAAAATAACGTTTATTATTATTATTAAATAGCGCTCGTAATGCCACTTACTATCAGTACAGGCTAAATATCTACTGCTGTGTCATTGATAACAAACCCAGAACAATGAACTTGATGCAGCAAGTTTAAAAATGTGCAAATTTGCATAATGTTTTATTTTAATGTAAAAAAGCAGCTCATATCAAAATCATATTATAGTCATATCCTATTGTAAACAGTTTTGGAATTATATAATTCTGAGTATACAATCATGCTTTTTTTATTGTTGTTTTTTCATAGTATCACAGCATAGCCCATTAAAGTGAAACAAGACTCTGTTTCACGCGCAGCCGAGGGATAACGGATGTTAGACATTAACGTTAATAGCGCTGTCAATATGGATATTTCTTTTAAACAAACACATCAATTGGCTTCAGAAGACCTTTGTTAAGACCTTTCTTTGATGGATGGATGCACTTTTTGGAGTTTCAAAAAATTGCCCCCCATTCACTCCCATTCTACCGCTTGGAAGAAAACGATACGTGGTATTATAACTCCGACTGCATTATTCTTCAAGAAGAAAGTCATATTCAGTCAGGATGCCTTGAGGGTGAGAAAAACAGGGGGAAATTTTGTAACCTATAGCCTGTTATATCACGCTAAAGCAGGATGTGTCTAGAAATGTGTTCCGTGTTGGGATACCTCTGTGCAGATGCCTCAGATCACTAAAGATCTGCCTCATGAAAGAAGTTTATTTATTTACGTGTCTTAGTACTGAAGTCTGTCACAGTGCCCACTGCAGCTGCTGCGGCCCTCCTCTGTGGACCACTGCAACACAATACACAGCTTTGTACTGCCGCTTACTCAGATGAGGAAGAAGGAATTATCATTTTACTGTCATCCAACATCAAAAGTGTAAATACTAAAACATGCAACTATGCGTTTGGGTGGGGAAGACCTTGCTTTATTGTAATAGTATAACACATTGCATAGTAATGGACAATAAACTGGATTAATGGGGCATTTGTTAGTTTTGTGAAACTGTAAAGCTCAAAACTGTCATTGTCTGAACAAAAGAAATACGATTTTATAACTTTCAGAATGACAGTGTGAATCGTCTTGAAAAAATCAAGTTTAGGCCCTACATACCTTCACCAATATTTTGCTCGATAGCCTTAACTAAATCCTTCATCCCAGAGCTGCTGGCCTGTCGATGGTTGTGTGTGTGTGTGTGTGTGTGTGTGTGTGTGTGTGTGTGTGTGTGTGTGTGTGTGTGTGTGTGTGTGTGCGTGCGTGCGTGCGTGTGTGTGCGTTTGTGTGTGTGTGTGAAAGTCATTTCGATCTGCTTCATGTTGAAAAGGTTGAAGGTCTGAGCTCTGATCACACAGCGGAGGACTGGCCTGCTGTGCTAAGATGAGTAGAGTCTGTTGTTTAACGCTTGACAGCTGCAAAATTGAGCCATACAAAAATACAAGCTATGTGTTTAGCTTTAGAAGTTTAAGTATGTGTATATTGCAATCAGATCTCAACACATATACAGCCGCGGGAATAATTAAGGGACCATTTCAGAGACTGTTTTTCTTATTTAAAAATTTACAATTTATAGGTACATGTTTAGGTAAAATGATTTTTGTTTCATTTTGTGAACTACTAACAATATTTCTTCCAAATTTCCAACAAAAAATATTGTTTATATTTGCATTTTTTGCAGAAAATGAAAACTGTAGAAACAGGTCAACATAAGAGAAAAGATGCTCTGTACTTTTCAGACCTCAAATACTGCAAACAAGTTCATATTCACTTTTTAAGCGATACAACAGTAATATTTCGACATGTATTTAGGAAAAAAAAATGTATGTGATGACCTGGTTTTTGTCACATTTTTCACGTGTCTTTCACTTTGCTGTTGGATGACTTTGTCACTCCTGAGGTTAGATTTTATTTAAATACAACAAACACTGAACTGGAATGACCACAATACATCTAGAAATGCTGATTTGAAATAAAAATTTGGAATGGTCTTTTAATTTTTTCCCCTCCCCCGAATTTTACTAAAACTTATGAATGAGATAATACAAATTTATATGAATTAGCTGCCACACACACACACTCACACAACAGTATCTTACATCTGCAAGACATCTGCAATACATAGCTTGCTCATCTGCAATACGTCTCGGAGACGTCAGATGTCATATAGACATCTAGAAGACGTCTTTAAGATGTTTATGATTTAGAATGGATGTAAAACTGCTCTTTCTAATATGTTAAGCAGAAGTTTTCCAGATCTCCATATCTTTAGCAGAGTGTCTCAATTGTGTCGAAGCTCTTGGGGGGCCCCCTAACCAGCCCTAAAAAAAAAACTACAAAGCTGCCAGTACAAGCATCAATCACGTGATAGTTAAACGCATAAACGTCCTTAAAATGTTGATAATTCATTAAAAGAGATCCACATGACGGAGAGATTGAAATATTTATTTCTTTATTTTTTTGCAGTGACTATGGTATCGATCTTGCTGTTGTTGTTTTTTTTATTTTGCATTGTACATTTTTTATTCACGAAAACAAATTTCTTAAGATTTTGCCTATAGGTTTTTGTCTTTTTTACTGAGATTTTGCTCATTGTAAAATCTCTTAAAATTATTGATAGTAATAAGAATAACAAGTTTTTCCAAATTTATGATACTATTTTTTTTACTAATTGAGATTTCCTGTCTTTTTATTTTCCTTCATTTATTTTCTTGTCCTTTGAATCTTGTTCTGTATATTATTGCAATGCAGTGCTATTCCCTTTTTTTGGAATATTAATAAAAAAATCCTTGGAGTGAGTGAGGGAGAGGACGCATCAAAGTCAGTAGTGGCTGTTTGTACAGTGCTGCAAAACCAGCTCGTAGCCATATGCAGAAGCATATGAGTGTTTTAAACGTGATTCATCTCATGATAATGTGATCAAGTACTGTATATGAAAATAATCCATATGAACCAATGCAAAATAAGAAAACGAATGTCATTCCTTTGGGCGAAAGCAGAAGGGTAGCCTTCTCGTCAAAGTCGGAGCTCATGTTTGCAGAAGGGAGCACAAAATAATCTCTGGGGAATGCGAAAGTTTTCTCGGGGAAAGAAAAATATTCTGTTATTGGGGAGAGCAAAAGATTTAAAATATTTTCGCTCCCTTTCCTATTTTTCCACCACCTGTAGCCTATGTCCCTTTAGAGCAGTGGTCACCAACCCTGCTCCTGGAGATCGACCGTCCTGCAGACTGCAGCTCCAACCCTGCTTCAGCACACCTGTCTGTAATTATCAAGCAAACCTGAACACCTTGATTAGATAGTTCAGGTGTGTTTGATTGGGGTTGGAGCTGAAATCTTCAGGACGGTCGATCTCCAGGAGCAGGGTTGGTGACCACTGCTTTAGAGGCTCAGTACCGCGTCGCATCTGTTTTGACAATGTGAGATAACATTGGACATAAAGAAAGACTTGCATATCAAAATGATACTAGGCTAACTGTAAAGTTTTAAGATAAACGCTTTCAATATGAGAAGATCCGCATGCAGCCAGTGTCTCGGTGCGAGATCTTTGTTCATGTCATCATTGAAGACTGTGTGGCGCGCTTGAGCATGCATGGATTTTTCAGATAGAAATGCCATTTTAATTGGTGTCTTATGAAATTTGTACAAATAACGGACAAAAGTGTTTTGTTTTAACGTGATAATTTGACAAAAATAATTTAGATTTTTTTAGTAGTATAGTTTTCATGAAAAACCAAGGGACCCCCAAGTTCATTATTTTAGACCTTATGAGCGGTCACTTAAGGCTTATGAGGGGTCCGGGAACTCCCCAGCCCCCCTTCAATTCGAACCCTGGTCTTACAGACGTACGTGTGCTACCTGGTAGTATAGCATAGCACAGCACAATACAGTGTACTGTAGTACAGATGGAAATAATTCATACTATACTAATTGAGAAAAACAATTAAAAAATGTTATTTTATTATAATGGGTACTATTGTCTTTTGTCATGTTGTGTTGTGTCGCGCCGCGTCCGGTGTGGACAAGGTGTTACTGGTATTGGCTTGTCTTTTCAAAGATGGTTTTTGAAGCATATGTGTAACAAAGTACTATACTTTATATACATCAATCTTTGCAGACTTTTAACATGCTAGCACAGTTCTTATTGTTTTTTTTAAAGTATGGCAATTATTTCTATAAATGAATCCTTTAGTCCTTGGCTTGGCAAAGACATGTGAGTCTTGAAATGATCAGACTAGCAATATATTTTCCAAACCCTCTTATGCTCTGCAGGGTCACAAAATGGCTTACTGTATTCCTAGACCAGCAATCATTGTGTCTAATGTTTACAACTTGAAAACTTTCGTAACATCATTAATGAAAACAAAAAATCGATATTTTCAGCTGGTCAGGACATAAGCATAAGATACAGCACATCAGATGATATTGTTTTTAGATTTCCATATGCACGCTTCTGCCTTGAAGCACAACCAAAGCACTGTTCTTCTACAAGATACACTGTAGTATGCATCAATCGTTTTGGGACCAAAAGTTACATATTGTGGATTTAATAGTTTCAGAAGAACTGAGTCATCTAAAAGTTAGCCATCCAAACTTAGGCAATTAAAACGAAACGGTTTTGTAAGTGTGTTATGTGGCAAGTCTATGTGTATAATAGGATTTAAAAATAGACAGGGTTGTCTCAGGTTAAGCATTTGAGGTTCTTGCTGGGTGTCCCAGCTGCCCAAATACATCTTGGATCTTTGATCTTCACTAGGGATCTAAAATAACTTTCCATTCTGCAGGAGACCCTAGAGAATCACAATCAAAACAAACTTTATACTGAGTTTAATCCCAGAGTGAAAAAATATTTAAAGAGATACTGCACCCAAAAATTCTGTCATGAATTACTCGACCTTAAATTGTTTCAAACCTGTATACATTTCTTTGTTTGGTTATACACAAAGAAAGATATTTGGAAAAATGTTAGCAACTGAAATTTTTGAGGCACCATTGACTACCATTGTCGAAAAAAAAATATTGTATATTTTTTTGTTCTGTTAAACACAAAAGAAGATATTTTGAAGAATTTGGGAAAGCAAACAATTCTGGGGCACCTTTGGACATCATTTTTGCCACCCCAGAAATCTCAGTTGCTAATATTCTTCTAAATATCTTTCTGTTCAACAGAACAAAGACATTTATACAGATTTGGAACAACTTAAGCTCGAGTAATTCATGACAGAATTTTGGATGGTGCATCCCTTTAAAGCAACAGTCCCTCCAAAAGACACCATTATTACATTGCAGTGCCTTACTCACATGCAGCTTTTTCGTAAACATTTTATTTTACAAATCCTCTGACAACCTTTGCAAATGTAATGCCACAGGTTCAGTTTTGCACACACAATTACCGTAGCGGCACTCTCATTTATCACTAAGATCTATAAGTGATAATCGCTTAAAATAGCATATGCAATAATTACATTTTATTCCTGTACTATTTCAACGGTAGGATCTTTTTGTAGCTTGACAGCCTCTGGCGACTTTACAATTTCATTGTATTGAAAACAGCAGCATGGGCATCTGCTAAACATCTCCTTTGAGTGTTTCATGAAGGAAACAAAGTCATAAAGGCTTAAAACAACATGATGGCAGATAAACAATGATAGACCTTTCATTTTTGGGTGAACTATCCCATTATTTTCTCTTTAGGGGTTTCAAAGGACAGGCCCTGTCCTCATTTATGATGTGAAATGGATGTTATGGATCATTACTCTCAGCAGGCATCTAAGTGAAGGCTGAATAGAAATGACTGCCAAGAAGCATGTGTTTGTAATATTTACTGTGCTATGGTCTTTTGTTTGAAGAATAGTTTGGCACATCAAATCCACACATTTCATGACTAGTTTTGTCCCGTAATTATTCCATTAGCATCCCATTGGACACACAGCTGTGCTTTATTTTGCTGTAAATGTTTATGGAGTGTGAACAGATGCGGTCTTCTTATATGTTTGTATGGTTAGTATAGCCTTAATTCCATGCCTATAGAACAATGTATTTATATTCACATGTATTCATTTAGCAGACGCTTTTATTCGAAGCGACTTATAGTTGAGGAATGCAGCAAGCGATTAATCTTAAAAAGCCAATAAGTCACTACACAAAAAAAGTAAGAAATGAGAGATATAGTCAAAAAAAAATTTCATACTAAAACATTTAGTCCGGGCTCATCACACATTACAAGATAACATTAAGATAATCGTACCAGAGTACGTGTATCACGTGATCTCACTGGGAACTGGACTTGTCTCTCATTGGTTGCTGTGAAAGTACCCATGTGGTTATCCCGATTTAAAATCCTAAATATCAAACATGTTTGGTATGATCTGGCCAGCCCCGATTTTGCTCAGAGCAGATTGGGAGGTGTATGATTTGACCCGTGAATGCCTCACATTAAGTGATAATCTGGACCGAACATTGGACCCGATTTTTTCAATGATTCTCGAGCAGGCAAAATCAGGGTAAAATCGAGCCGGTAGTCTGAGGCCGGCTATATACATATATATTTGACCTGAAAAAATATTTTGATATGCTTTATAACAGAAATGCATTGAGGAAGATGAATTTGCATTTGCTAATACGCATTTCGTAAGTTTTTGTGTTGTTTTAATGTTTTGTGTGCCAGTGTGGTCTTCATTATACTCAGCCAAATGACAAACAAACTCAACTCAACTCACTTTATTTATATAGCGCTTTTACAATTTTCATTGTTACAAAGCAGCTGCACATGAGACACATTGACTACAAGCAAAACAATCAAAGTTGTACCTGCAAAAACAAGAAAAGGTTGAAACACAGAAGACAGACACACCCACAACAAAACACTCCACACACACAACACGCACACGCACCAACACACACAGACACAGAGACACACACACACACGGATGCGCACGCACACACACACACACACACACACACACACACACACACGTACGTACACAGACAAGTACGCACACACACACACGCTCAGTGAGAGCACACATTTAGGATAAAGGAGAGAGAAGCACAGGTCAAATATAACAGACTAATAAATTCCTATATGCAATATTAATTAAGTAAAACTTTAAGATTCTAAAGCAGCCCCCCCGGTCAGGCAGATAGTGCAAAAACAGTATGCAAACGGTGGCGAGGAACCCAAAACTCTAATCGAGAAAAAAAACCTCAGGAGAACCCAGGCCCAACCAGGGGATTCCAGTTCCCCTCTGGCAAAAGCTGCTGCCTCTGCACAAGCTCCAGAGAACTTGCACAACAAGGCTAAATAAAATAAATAAACTTAATAATAAAATAAATTATAGTTTAAGATTATCATTAATAATCTAACAAAGACATACAGTATGTCACACATGTTGCGAAAAAATCGGTCTGTGCTATGAATACATTTAATAGTGTAGCACGTGTGCGATACAGTTTGGCAGGTGCATTTGACACAGCCAAATTTGTTTGTGTGAAGTGCGTTTGTTGTTGTGAGGTTAACTAATGGCGCACCACTATTTATTTTGGTTTTGCTATTAAAACTTGTTTTCCGGCTGCATCAAGTCCATATATCTAGAGCCCCATGATCTGTGCCATGTGGGAAAACATGGAAGGAATCACGAAAGTGTCATGGCTCTGCTTCATTTAGTCATGTTTTTCTTGGTCCTGTAGCAGAGCCATGACTAAGCCTTTGGTTATGTGTGGAGAGAAACATATTATTGTCCTTTTGACAATAATATACGTTCTCTCCAGTGTCTTGTCATTGGCCCCACTCCTCTCGTTTCCTTGTTATCTTTCCCTGAGTGTTTGATTACCCACACCTGCCCTGTGTCATTATCCCTCGTTTGTCTCTCCTATATATACCCTCATGTTTCTTTGTCTTGTTGCTGGTGGATTGTCTTATGCGTGTCTTACGCTACGTCGTGTTTGTGTATCCAGTTCGTCCCACGTCCTCTGTCTTTGCTTCCGTGAAAGGACTTCGCCATGGACTTCCTGTCCACGCGCGCTACTCGGGGTTCACCGAGGCAGAGTTGAAAGTAATTTCAACGCTGCCTCGATGAACCCTTCGAGCCAGCTGAGATGCGCCGGTTGAGACACCTGGGCTTCGCGGACCAGGTCGAACTCGCGATGAATCGTGAGGAGCCCAGGGGAATGTCCATGGGGAGCCTCTCACGGGGCTGGCGGCTATCCCCGAGGACGGTCCCTTGCGGATCGGGGTTGTGGGTGTCGCCACACCGTCCTCTCCGCCGCCAGCGAGCCTCGGCAAGCGGGGGAGACGTGAGTCCTGGGGCTCCACGTCTGAGGAGTCCCAGCTGAGCCAGCCGCACCCTTTGCCTCTTTCCTTCAGCCGACTCCAGTCCGGTGTCCAGCCGGGTCCAGTCCGGTGGTAGTGGGTCTCGGTGCGCCGGGGTCCAGTCGGTGAAGGGGTCCAGTCTGGGGAGCCGAGTTCAGTCCGTGATCCGCGGGTCCCACCGGTGATCAGCCCGGCTTTAGGGAACCAGGGAGAGCTGTCCTGCCACGAATCGGCTCCTGAGGCAGCCGGGGACTGGGACTGTTCCCCCTTCTCCCCTCCCCCATGGACTGCCTCCCATGAGCCAGTGTTTGGCCCCTCCCCCCCTCCCTTGTTTGTTATTTTTGTTAAGTCACCCCAATCCCTTAGTCTTGTTGTCTTGTCTGCCCCTTGTCTTGTTCACCATGTTTGTCTGGTTTTTGTCACTGTCTCAGTCGGTCTTGTCTCTTCCGTCTACCCCTTGGTGAGCACCTGGAGGTGCTCATTAAAGGGGGGGCTTCTGTCATGGCTCTGCTTCATTTAGTCATGTTTTTCTTGGTCCTGTAGCAGAGCCATGACTAAGCCTTTGGTTATGTGTGGAGAGAAACATATTATTGTCCTTTTGACAAAAATTTGGGTTCTTTCACTCCAGCCGTGACAGAAAGCAGAATTCTACTTAAATATGTCCTCTGCTTGTTCTGCGTGTCTATGAGTGAATGAGTTGCACACTTTAACATGTTACAAGCGTAAAACTCATGGATTTGTCTGTATCTTACTATACAAGGACCTGAACACATGAACTTCATCCACAGAGTTGTTCTAAGTTTATTTTACGAGCATTTCACTGTTTGAGTGAAGCTACTGTCAAACAAACTGAATCTCAAGCGTCTTCGCGACGACCCGCCAAAATAAAAATTTGCTTATAGATAAAAACATTTCCATGTAGTAAATTTATAAACTGTAGTAAACACTATAGTATACTTTAATATTTACTATAGTAATGTTCAATAATTTTACTGCAGTCTTCTGTAGTAAATACTATAGTATACAGTATTTTTTATGGACAAATGTATTTACTACTGTATAGTAGAGCATTGAAAATACAAAACTTAAAAGGAAAAAACAAATTTGGTAAAAACTAAAAATTATATGGCCCTAATTTATCCATTTTTAAGATACCTGTCTATTTATGTGATGACCTGCACTTGTGTTTTTTAACTTATAGTATACTTTTGCTACAACTGTTTGGCCTGTGCTACAAAACTTTAAAACTCTGTAGCACCAGTGCTATGTGCAAAAAAAGTGAACGTACAGCCCTGTATTGACCAGTACTGGCTTTGAGAAAACCACACACTGGAATAGTAAGTAGAATTTTAAGTAGAAATGTGATCAGAATTCATGAAGAACAGCTTAAGTGCACTAACATTTTCACTTTTACCAATGCACTAATGCTTCTGTGTTTTGGTCAGAGTCTGTCAATAAATTAATTTAAATTGCTAGCGAAAATAATGGTTTTCTTTTACTTTTACCCTGACTGTGTCATTTTGACATAACCAACAGTTTATAAAACTTGTCATTAATTTCAGCGACTTAATTGTTTATGTAACATGGGAAATTGTAAAACAGAAGATGAAAGCTTTAGTATTCTTTATTATTGTTTTTTTTTAACTCTTTCATGTAACACATTAGGCATGCTTGTTTGTATCGTAGAAGGTGTTAATGGTCTTTAGACTGAGAGGTGTCCAGACAACTTTTCTAGATTATGGTGTATGAAAATGTTTTACTAGAAGCATGTGGGAAATCCACTAGTAAAGCCAGAAGAAAAGAAAATCTAAATGTCAAAAACAAAAAGCACTTAATGACACTACAGAATTGTTTTATTCGACTCATTAATGCAGTCTCCACATTGTAATAGCTTTGTTACAAGTTTAAATGTATTAATTTAAGAAGTAATGCTTCGTGTAGGGACTTGCAGTGACAAATTGTCACACTAAAACCTTTCACAACATATCCATGTTTTAAAAGCAACTTAAATAACTTTATATGGTTTTTAAACTAGGTGTTACATTCACAACATTTCTAGGAAAAGGCTATCTTGTTTTTCATTCAAAACCTATATTCCTTGGTATACATATGGTACTAGATGTTTTAATAGCCTATACACATTTGAGAATTCAGACAGATTTCCATGGTTACGCTTCATATGGAGCATCTGTGGACTATAACTGTGAAGACTCCATATTTGCTTCATAGTTTTTATATTTCAAATCTTTCAAACTCATTTCTCTGTGTGGCATGTGGTGGTGTCGCACTTGCTCCCCATGTGATGGCCCCTTATTCCAGGTTTATTTGTCTTTTGGCTCAAATCTCCAGCTCTCTGGAACACTGCATGTGATCATATTATTACAAGAGGCTTATGGTCTCAGCACACAACTGTTTAACGTGTCCACAATCCCTTGCACCTTCGGGACCTCTGAGAGAGTAACAACACCAAACTAGGAGTTAGATTTCTCAGTTTTTTACCTCTTTATTTCATATTATTTGTCCATATATAATGTTAATAAAAAAATATTTTTTCTGTGCTATTTTTCACTTCCATACTTTTACGCTTAAACAACTTTTCTATGTACAGTAAACAAGCTATGATTGGCTAGTCTCTGCATAGCCATTTATTAAGGCATGTCAGGTTGTTGACAGAATTCCCAATCTCACAGAATGCCTGTTTTAGTCATGCACTTGTCTATAGAATAAATTTTATCTAAAGAATTACATTTAAAATACTTAATCAAAGAATCGTAATCACTGAAAAATAATGGAAATGTATTGACCGAAAGGCGTGGGAACAATTATGTTCATACTGTACGTAGATATGAAGATTAACTTTTAAGTTAAATCAAATTTTCATTTGAAAAGTCATTTGTTAAAGCATCACTTCGTCATTTTTTTTACCTTAAAATAATGTCTCTAAAATTATTTCAGTGGTAGAAAAACTCTTAACTGGACAAATTCTACTCCCGCTGCAACCTGAGAGCCTCATAGTGGCTACAACCACACTCTGTAAGTTCTGTGTTCGGGTCAGTACACACAGCCCCGCCCATCCACTGCCTGGTGAAGAGTGTTAAATGGCTTCCAAACAACGTTTCTGCCTTCGTCGGTTTCATCAGCTTAGTCAACAAATTTGCGTGTATTGCGCTGCCCACGCGGATGCTTACACAGGAACATTGTTCACGACTCTGGTAACAGACAATTCTGCTTATCAACCACATGGGGGAGCCGTTAGCAAAAGTTCTATAGTGTTGCTTTAAAGCGGCCGTGCAATGGTGTTTCATGCATTCTGACTTCTAAACAATGTTAAACGTGCTGTCTTCTCATGCTTAACATGGTCAACTTGTCAAAAAAACGAGTTGGGCGTATTACGTAGTATTTCTGTGCTCGATACACTCCCCCAGCGATCGTACAGGTTTCGGAAAGTTTTTTTCGAACATATAAAATTGTTTCGTAACAATTTTTCTTAGTCCTTTATTGGATTTTCTCCCGGAAAAGCACGCTGCACACCCACGTGGCAGCAAGGAGAGCAGGAGAAGGAGCATGCGCATACGTCACTTTCACTCGTGTGCAGGGGAGAGAGAGCATACATTCGCGAAGTTCAGGTGTTTGTTTGTTTGCTGCATTTGGGTGATGAATGTTATATAAACGGTGGGTATAACGCTGGATTTGGAGATCATTTAAAACTGATATGGAGCCGTCCCAGCGCTAAAAGATGCCGAACATGAACCGCATGCGGTGAGTGAAACTGATGTCTGTGTTTTGTTGGCAATGGATGCGCACATGCTTTAGTTCAGCCTACCCCTCCCCCCCGCAGCTGTATCTATCTTTTATAAATGTGATCAAACTAAATACTCTTTGAAGATACGAAGTATGCAATACTACTCTATAGGTACTCAAGATTAATATGAGATTTGCAGAAACCACGTGTGTTACGGCCACTTTAAGAAGTTACATTTTCCTAAACTGACTTGAACAATCTAGTTGTATTTCGCACAACCATTGATACTTGGGAAATCCGACAGTCCTCATGTAAGAGTTTGGATCTGATTCTTCTGATTGGATGACTATGTGTGATGTCTTTTTCTAATACGTAAAATAGCCTATGTAATTTTGTTAAATATTTGCGAATTCCTGCAGCACTTTATTTGACAGTCCTGCTCCACATGTGCATATACACATGTACTGACTGTGTAATTACTAAACCTTAACCAAACCATAACACATATCAGGTTCATTTAGTTTTCAGAATTTTGTTGGGTAAGTTCACCCAACGCACATACTGTAAAATAAAGAACTACCCAAATTTATGTGAGAACAGGCCACATGTGTGGCTTGATGTACAGTACATTTTTGGGCCAGTGTACAGTATGCACCCTTTTATAATATCAGTACAACTGTGCATACATACATGTTTTTTGGCCAAACAGTAAAGTATAGAGAGACAGGAAATGAAGGGATGAGAATGAAGGGTGCAGGAGCCTGGATAGGACAACGAATCGGGATTTAAAATTATGGGCGCGTACACAGTCCACTAGACCACCGGTGCAAACATAAGTGCACTTCTATAAGCACTTCCAGTCGATACTAACAGCTTGAAACAGGGCATTTTAAAAAGGTTTGTGTTGGAATTGGAATTTGAAAGCATCTAGACTCTGTGTGGTTCCTCTGTGTCTTTTATGATCTTTGGATGCTTTGCTCCTCCCCTTACTCCCACATTTTGACTTTCTTTGCAAAACACACAATCAAGATGATAGCTTGTTCATGGTTCTTGCTAAGGTGTTGCTAGATGTTTTTCAAATCAATTACCTTAACCTTAATTACCACCACAAACAGTTGTTTCCAAAAAAATAATGTGTTAGCCATTGTTTGGCAAAACAGGTGGTCCATATCACTGTTTGACTCAGAAGCTGACAGACGTTTTGGTAAAAAATGTACTGTAACCTCAACAAAATCACATCACTTTTAAGATTTGAGACATTGCAGCCATTTTCCTTTATCTTCATTTCTTTCATAAACACTTCTTGATCAAAACTGTAACTTACAGTAACACTGTTATGGTGCTGTTTTGATGATCTCATTATTAAACTAGACACACAGGAATCATTCATTGTTTTAAGCCTTACTGCGTTGCATCACTTTTCTACAAAAACACGTTAGCTCATTCACACATTTTGGGGACTTTTGGTGTGCACTCCACACCCAATGTCTGAGAGAGCTCATGTCTGGACAGCAGACACACAAATACAGCTCATCCTGTAACTCAAAGACAAATACATGACCACACGCTTATGTATACAGTTGTAATACAACCCGAACACTAAGATTATTATGCCAAAAAAAAAGAAATAAAGCATAATAATCTTCATTGGAAGATACATCCATAACATGGGCCAAATTAAGTTTAGCTTTGCTAGGTTATTTACATCTTTTTTAATGTTGTTATGTGGTTTGTCTCTTTCAGGTCCTCATAACCGTGTGTCACGGTGTCCTCCTAATGAACATCAGTGTCTGGGTTCAGACGTGTGTATTCACATGAGCAAACTGTGTAATGGTGTTCCAGACTGCACTGACGGAGGAGAAGAGGGTCCACACTGCCGAGGTATTCACTACAACTACTTTATATGAGCAGGATAATGTTCAATACAGTGATTTTTCGATTCAGCATTTTACAGTATGCAGATTTTGTTATGTACTGTATGTATGATTTTACACCTAAAATGTTATGACACATATCACTATATTTGTGAAACACCAGAACACCATATAAACCTTGTGGCCCAATATATTTGTATATACAGCTATAATTAATCATTCTTTTTGGTTTGATTTTATATTTTTAATGTAACATTAGAGTTGTGCTATATTCAATATATAATATAAAACTGAATGAACTGTATAATATATACCATATACTGTATAAATATAATAATGTGGTCATTATTTAGTGACTTTGACAATGTTATGTGGAGGAACATGAAAAACTGAGAAACGGACACACACATTGCATGTTTTAATAGAAAAGTTAAAGCCAGGGTGGGTGATCCTGTCCAGAATTTTTTTTTGTCATGTTGGTTGTAAATCTCTTTACATCCTGATAGCAATCAAGAAGTATAGTGGTCAAATAATATTTTTATAATTATATATCGTCTGTGAAAGGCGTAGGACCAAAAACGTTCGCCCAATCAAAACGTTCTGGCGGAACGCTGTGACTGGTCATGTGAACATTTTCAGCCAACGTATTTTGCATACCACTGCACACCCTGTTCACGCAGACATCATACGCCATCAGCGCCGCAGTGCGCTCACGTCCGCTGTGTCAATGTAGAGAGAATGGCGGACAATCATCAACAATCAAACTTTCCTGTGGAACCGACAACAAGGAAATCTACAAAACGAAAGTCCGTTTTTGAAAAAGCAGTGACGATAAAACATCCAGATCATGAAAGAGGAAAAACTGGAATTAACATCGGTTCAGTTTTTACACGATGGAGACAGCTCCGGCAGGCAAAGGGTCTGAAAGACGATACCGTGGTTGCTCTCTTTCTTTTGGACAGGTATGTACATGCTTCGAGAAGAATTTAATGGATTTAGTTTGTCATTCGTTACGTGGATTTACAAAATACATTCATGTGTTTGGAGGAGGCGTGGCTTTGGACGGCGAATCGCACAGAGGGTGGGATTATAATTTCTGTACTAGCAGGCTAAAGTTAGCACCTTTCCAAATCAAGCACCCCACCTTTAATGAACCCAACAGAATTATTCATTTTGAAACTATTAGCTTTAGCAGCTAAATTGCAAAAATTAAAATGGGGTCAGATTAGACTGTGTTAAATCGTTTATGCAAAATAATATGGGACCTGTGAAAGATTTTCCTTATGCTACTGATGTTTTTATTGGTAGTTGTTGCGTGGAAAGCTCTTTCAAATGTTCATAGGTGTTCATGTTTTGTGTGTTCAGAGACTGCTTTAGTCTTGTCTAATGGGACGCTTTCAGGTCTTTTCAAATGCAGTTATCCTGGATTCACCTTAGAATCTGTTTCAGATTAACACAAACACACACACACTAGTATATTCAGGAAACTCTGTGGTTGTGTCATGCTCCGTACTTGTTTGTTAGTTTCCTCCCGGCCGTTGTCCCGTGTGCTGTCACTATCACCGCACGTGGGTTTTTGTTGTGGTTAGGTTCCCTCTTCCCAGCTATTAGCTAATTGCGGCACCTCTCTCCCATTCAGCCCGCACCTGTTCCTCGTTCCCCTTTTCCTATTTAATCCTGTCTTTTCTTTTGGTCTACGTGGGTATGTCTTGTGTGCAGTGTGATTTGTGGCTGTGTAACTTGTGGCTGTGTAACTTATGTTTAAAAGAGACTGTATTACATTTTTGTCCAGGACCATTAGGCGAGGATTTAATAGCCGCTCATCCGGACAGTGAGGCCGTATAGAGAGCATTAGGTCGGAAGTCCTTCGGCTGTCCTCTCTGTCCACAGTTCCAGACCCCGAGTGTCTGCGTCCGCTGCCTTTTCTGTTATCCTTTTGTTTTGGCTCTGTTTTTCCTGTTGTAATAAATATTTTCTCGCACTACCCTGCATCTGAGTCCTTCTGTCCCGTGACAGGTTGGGGGGCGATCTTCAATGAGGTGACACAAACCCGTCTGGACATGTACACACAGTTGATGTGATAGAGGTAGTTGGGGTTATTAAGGACATGAAACCAGAACACCCCACAGTAACCTGAAATGATAATAAACCAAATAAAGAGACTAATGGAATATTCTAAGTTATTTACAATTTAAAGTACTAGTTCATCAGGAAATGGACATTTCATTTACTCTCCCTCATGGTACTCCAAACAATGTTTTCAAGAATGTACCGACTGCTTAACTGATAATAAAAGTGGCAAGACTAATGACACTATAGATCAGTGCTTCTCAACAGGGGATCCGTTGTCCGGGGTCCCAGCTGACTTCCAAGGGGGCCTCAGGATGACTAACAATTTAAAATGAGCATTGAAATACATTTTGAAACAACTAAAAACCCAGATACTTATTATTTATATATATTATTTGTCTAACTAAATGCATTTTCTGTCTGAGAATCACATTCATGATCAGAAAACATGTTACTAGCTCCTCTTCAAGACTTCATGTACAGTATGAGGACATGAGCACAAATAATCAAGACTTTGTAGTCTTTAAAGCCACAGTATGTTACAGGATGACTAAACCAAAGTCACTAAAACATGATTATTTATTTTTATTCAGATATTTATTCAGAGCCAACTCGTTTGAGTTTTACAATCCTAATATTTTAAGAGCAATATTTGTTAATATTAGTTAACTACTTTAGTTAACACATGCTAACAATGAACAATTGCATTTGAAGTAGGTAACCTACAGTCAAGAAATCAGAATAAATCAAAATGGTTTAAAAAAGCAAAATGTTTTTAGTTTAGACATCCAAAACCATCAATGACTTGTGCACAAGGGTACGGTCATTTCAGAACAGAAAAAGGTCCTTCCGAAACTCTTGCTACAGAGATAGAAATAACATTCTTCAATGTGGTATAGTATGGTATACTGTAGCATTAATATTTGTTTTGATTGTAATTACTGGAATAGATAAACATGTTTATTAGATGGGGTTGCCCCAATACTTTTGTCAATATAGGGCGTGCAATGGGATGTGAGTGCTAAATATAAATTCTTACTTCAGGATATTGCAGTAAAATGTTAAGGTAAAGTAGGGCTGTGCAATTAATCGAAAATTAATTGTAATCGTCAATTTTGGCCTTCAACTATTACGAAAACAAAATAATCGAGGCAAAACGATTATTGTGCTGCATTCCATTTTGCAAGGATCCTCTCTTTTCTTGTGGTATAAATCCACAGTGCACCCTTTTCCTTTACAGTTGTTCAGCTGTGCTATTTCTTTACATTTATTTTGCAGTTGAATTCACAGTTTAAAAGCCAATTTTTCATTTTTCTATGTTGTTATAAAAGTTCGTGTAGGTAATCGTGTTAAATAATCGGAATCTCAATATTGGCCAACATAATCGTGATCATGATTTTTGTCATAATCGAGCAAAATCCCTGTCAAATTACTTTTTCTTCACAATCCTCTTATGTATTAGTAATGAAGAATTTACAGCACATGACGTTAAATTACTGACGAAAACCACTAAGGCTGTCTAATCTTTTTGCGTATATCACGATGACTGCTGAGAGCTGTTACACTGCAAAAAAAACATTGCTTGTTTTAAGCACAAATTCACTGAAATTTCATATTTTTTGAATAAAAACAAGACTTATTTTCTTAGGTCATTTTGCTCATCAAGAAAATGCTTCTAAATAAATAAGAAAGTCATTTTTTGCAGTGTAGAGAGAGGTTCATATGACTGTGCGCTCACATTTGTGGCATCGGCTGAGCTCTGCGACATGCAATGTGATTGCGCTTTTTTGTGTTAATATTACCTGTTTAATTACTACTGAAGTACCAGGTGCTGTTGTTTCATTTCAGTCACTCAGTGATTTGTCAAATCCATGCGACAGAAAAAAGACCTTTGCTGTTTTTTTATGTATATTTTTCTGGAATAAAGGATTAATGTACTATATGATATACTACATTCAATCTTCCTGTCAAGTTTATCCAGATCAGTTGTTGAAACTACAGTACAAAAACATATCTTCATGGTTTTGACATCACAACCCTGAGCTCATTAACATATGACCATCCACATTCAAATTTATTTGACCCGCATGAACTTAAGTCCATGATATCTGCTGGTGCAACAAACCTCAACTAACATAATAAGTCAATTTAAGTGTAATAACAAATCAAATGCAAAAGTATAAAAAATCCCCCCTTTACAAAATGCTTAAACAAAGATGCTAACTATAGTGCATACTCTGAAGCTTTGCAAATCTAGTGTATGATTCCTCCTTTTGAGACTCCTTTTATAGTAGTGGTTGATGGTTTAAATGTTATAGTCTTGATAAAGTGTCTGTGGATGGGAAGTGTGAATGGTCGGTATTTAATGGATTGTGTTGTGGAGTTTGACCTCTCAATGTCCTCTGGTTTGATGTCTACAGAAGGGGCGCTCAACTGTACTCTCGCTGGTTGCCAAGACAACTGTGCTGTGACCCGCACCGGCTCCATGTGTTACTGCAAGAGCGGATATGAGATCGGGCAAGACGGAAAAACCTGTAAAGGTCGGTGGCGCATGCTCAGTTTCATATGGACAAGAGTTCAAACATACTTTGTGAATGCAATGTCAAATCCTGCTCTGTGTCTGTGATCAGACTTTGATGAGTGTACGATATACGGCACCTGCAGTCAGACGTGCACAAACACAGACGGCTCATACGCCTGCTCCTGTGTGGAAGGTTATCTAGTTCAACCCGACAATCGCTCCTGCAAAGCCAAGAATGGTAAGATTCGCAGATGATGTATCAGGTCACAGTTCTGATGCATTTCATTTGTAATGAAAGGTTCAGCTGTTGTTATCGTTGAGATTTAAAGCTGTTTCTGTGTCTGTAGTGCCTGTGGACCGTCTGCCTGTGCTAGTCATCGCAAACTCTCAGAACATACAGATCACGTCGCTGAGTGGATCCAGCAGCCCGTCACTCTACATAACCACAAAACAGACCACGGCCATGGACTTCCTGTACGTACAGGAAACGGTGTGTTGGATCAATGTCGGCGACTCACCCGCAGGAACACATCTGAAGTGTGCCAAGATAACCGGACTCAAGAGCTTCATAGAGGAGAGGACCATCAACATCTCTCTCAGTTTACACCGTGAGTTACATAACAGATGCATTTTCTCACTTAGATTAGTTTGGCAAATACTGGAGGATTATCAGGTCGGAGATGTGTCGATAAAATGAAGCCATCTTTACTGGCTCGCCCTTACAGAAAATACACATACATTTCACATGTTTTTTAGATGTTTAATGGATGCACATGGATAACATGTGCAAAAAAATGTGTATAATAACATGTGAAAACCCATGGGATGACATGTGCAACATGTGGTCTTCACGTGGGATGAATTATCCCATAAAAATCTAGTTTGCCCCAAAGCAAGATTCCATGCAAGTTTTTGTGAAAGTGAATGAGGACAGAATGCTGCCAAGCTTGTAAAACTATGAATTTTATGCAGTGTTATTCACTGAATTCACTTTTCAGAACTTTCAGTCTGTATGTGCTGCTCAGACAGATTCATTGAATTGCTGAGACTCCAAATGCACAATAGAGATTAACCTGATATTTTCCCTGTGAAAGCAAGAGATGAGGAGAGAACTTGTATTTTACAGCAGACTCTCTCGTCCTGATCCGTGATGCCGTCTGTAATTTGTGCAGCATTTTCACTCTCAGCATGAGTGAACTGATTTCAAGGGAGCAGCAGTCAGCATGCAGCGTATTCTTAGCAAACGGTGTCATTTACGCTCAAGAACATTACACTTTCATTGGAAAAGTTTACCGCTGAACTGTCAAGAAAGCGTATTTTCTCATCTGAGGTTCATACTTCTATACAGTACAGGATGGATAATGTTTTTCTATACTGTACTAACCCTTAAGCGTTACATTTTTTCACCCGTCACGATAAGTTTATACACATTTACAGTAATTGGCTTTTAACAGTATCAGTTTTGTTTGTTACAACTTTGCTTTTGACAAGATTATGTCAATAACTCAGCACACACTTTCCTCATATTCTGTTGGAATTATCGGTGAGTTAGTCATCTCTCACAAGCTTCACGTAAATACAGCTGTTTGTCTGTCGCATGTTGTTGTAAAACTCAATGTAGAACATGATAAAACTGGCAGTTATTAGATTTCATTTCAGTTGGCTGTCTTTGGGTTTTGCTGGTTGCTCTTTATAAATTTAGTGTTTTTAAGTAGTGCTTAGTGTTTTTTAGAAATGTAGATAAAAATTATAAAAATGTTTAATTAAAAAAGAAAAAAAATCAATAAATTGAACGTGCCTAGGAATGCATTACATTCTTAGAGTGATAGTATATACACTGACAACAATCATAAAAAAATATGTATACGAGAGATGCACATATTTTGAGTTATGTTGTCATGGTCGACAAAGGGAGAGACTCAAATGCGGGATAACCAGAGCTTTATTGAAAACCGCAACAGAGCAAAAAGTTCACAAGGCACTAGCCGGCGACAGTCCTCCTTCGCGGGGCTGGATGGGAACGTCTGCTGGGGTGGAGGGATGCGCTGGAGCACGCTATAGATCCTCCGCGGGCGTGAGACTGAAGAGAAGCGGGCTCGGGGAGGTCCCTCGACCCGAGACTCGCAACGCGAGATACGTGGGTATCGCCCTGGAGGGCTGCAGATCTGGTTCCGCAGGAACAGTGCCGGGTGGAGGAGAAGATCGCCGTCCGGGACGCCAACGGGAACTGCCGGGAAGAAGAGCCAGAGACGTAGACGAAAGAGAGAAACAGGAAGCACACGGGAGAACTTACTAATACCACGGCAAGGCTAGACACAGAAGCAGAAACTACAAAGACTAGGCAGAGACTAAGACTGCGAACAAGGCTGAGACTGTGGCTTTGACTTTGGCTTTGACTTTGGCTTTGACTTTGGCTTTGGCTTTGACTTTGACTTTGGCTTTGGCTTTGACTTTGACTTTGACTTTGACTTTGGCTTTGACTTTGGCTTTGGCTTTGACTTTGGCTTTGACTTTGGCTTTGGCTTTGGCTTTGGCTTTGGCTTTGGATAATGCAGGATGCCTCTAGAACTATGAGAGTCTGCACGGGGAATGGAATCCAACGGTCAGACACGGGACAAGACACACAAAGGGATAATAAAGAGGAAACCTAACGAGCGGGAATAGAAGGCAGGTGCGAGAATAATTAGGGGAACGAGACATCAGCAGTGACGGGTACGATCTACAGGTGCAGGCGTGACGAGTGGAAAAAACCCAGTGAACAAGAAAAGCCTAAACGGTAGTGATGTTTCATTCGTGAACGAATCGTTCTTTTTGAACGAATCTTTTAAGTGAACGAATCGTTCTCGTTCACGAAATGCAATGACTCATATTTCTCGTTCACTGAAATCTCTCCTTCGAGCACAAAGCGTCTTGGCTTAAAAGAGTGTCTAAAGCACGAGCCAATGGCGTTCGAGAGTGAGCTTTGACAGAGCATATGATTGGTTGAATGTACTGAGCGAACACGCGCATCACTGTCTGACCCGCTGATTCTCGTTCATGAACGAAATGAACGATCAGTCATCTCGTTCGTAAGTGAACGAAAGGACCCGCTGATTCTCGTTCGTGAACGAGCTGTTACTTCTCACTCGTAAACGTAATGAAAGATGAGGTCTCTTGTTCAACAAATACAGAAACGGACACAATGTAAAGATCCTTACGAAAATAATAAAATAATGCAAGCTGATGGTTAAATGTAACAAAGACAAATGAATATTGTCATTTTTATTGCATGGAAAATGTCAAGCCCTGTTTACTCGGTTATTGTACTGCAAGCACAGGTGTTTTGGGTGCATTTTGTATAATTTATTGTTCTTTCAAATAAAAACGACTTCATTACAATTAGTCTTCTCTAAAAACTGAAAAACAAAAAAGTATTGGTTAGCTCTCATTCGCGTCACGTCAGCAAATCGCATTCCAGTTCCGGCGCATTCCAGTTCCGGCTGTGAATTGGTTAGATCTTCCACTGAACGAATACGCCCACACTGACCAAGTCGCTGTTGAGTCTGAACGAGAGAGATACATCTCGTTCGTGAACGAATTGAACGAAATGAACGAGAGTGTACAGGCTAGGTCGGTCATTTAGCATGTGAGTCTCGTTCAGCAATCAGCAGAAAGCGCAGTTACAGGTAGGCTACTTTGCACGCTTGTTCGTTTAAAATACATGAACTTTACGTTTAACATAATCCCAGATTTATGAATGTGTAAATGACCAAACAAATAACTTTTAAATTATGCAGAAAAACCTTGTGCGTTGGTCATCTGAACCACTTGTTTAGACTTATTTTATTTATTTAATGAGTAGACCAGAGACACATTTTAATAAAGCATGTAATCAGTTTATACGCCCATTAATACGTTCGTTGACATAACACAACTCTTTTTCGCCACCTGCTGGCGTATTATAGAAATGGTCACTGAACGAATCGGTGAACGAATATGAACGAATCATTTTGGTGAACGAACTGAAATAGAACGAATCACTCAAATGAATCATAATTCCCATCACTACTAAACGGGGAAACGCAAGGGTGGGGAGAATGACACAGACACTGAGCACGTGAGCCGCCGTCACCCGACGGGGAACACGTGCTCGCCAACAAACGAAACACTCTACTCCTACCAGATGACACACAGACAAAACCAGTCGTGACATATGTTTACTCACAATACTTTATTTATATTCAAGTTGCCCAATTAATGTTTGTTAAACAAACAAACATGGTTTTTATATGTAAACGTTTCATAATGTGTTTTTAAGGTGCGGTGTAGTTTTTTGGATGATCTATTGACAGAAATGCGATATAATACACTGTAACTATGTCTTCAGAGGTGTATACAGACTTTACATAATAAAGAGTTATGTTTTTATTATCTTTGAATGAGCTATTTCTATCTACATACTGTAACGCAACGTAAGGGGGCCTTGTGCAACGAGGGAAGAAAAGTTAACGTTGCCAGGAAAAATATGAACAAGAAACAATGCCGTTTTACTTTCCACGGGTTTATTAAGTCCTCATATCGTCTGCTCGTCAGCATACATGCGGGCTGAGCGACAAAACACAAAACATCCTCACGTTGGTAAACAAAAGAAAAAGGATAGAAGTCGACAGAGCGGTTCTCTCGTCTTCCCCCCACTGCTTCTCTACCACCCGCCACAAGCATGCGCCGTGTCCTCCCTACCGTAACTGCTCTAAGTGGCCGTTACAATACACCACGGGTCCCCTTACACGCAATTCGTCATGTTGTTTCTACAGTGGCCCTAAACTGACAGACTGCTCTAGAGTGTGTTTGTAAATACGTTATCTCCTTCAGCAAAGAAACGAAAACGCAATGACATCTTAGTCAGCCACCGTAGTGTTTCGAAAGAAGGGGGGAGAGGGGTGTTCGCAACCTCACAACTCCATTTTTTCAAATTATATATAATATTAATCTTTTTCAAGAAGATATTAAGTTAACAGAGCTCAGAAATTCAAGTTTAAAAATGTACAGTAACCTCCCACAGCCTTAGCAATAAAGGCACTACTGGTTCTGGTTACCACAAAACAAAACAAAATATAACAAACTCTGCTCCATGTAACAAACTCAAGTGTATTATATTTTATATTATTCCAGTATATTTAAGATGTTAAATATATAATTAGACCTTAAAGATATTTTATATATTGTTTACATTTTGATTCAGTAATAAATGTTCTGTTAGTTGTATTTTGTTTAAACTTTTGTGTAGTGTTAAAAAACTGAAACGGGAAGTTCTTCTTGACCGGCGTTGGAGCAGCATTGCTTACGTTTTACGACGGGATAATAATGATTTCTCTGAATATCTCATTATTATATATTATTCTCTGGATTGATGTATGATTATGGTTAGAGTAGTTTTTTGCCAAAAATACATTGGCACCACCGAAACCAAAAAAGCAATGGTTTTACCTTCTGAATTGTTACGTGTATCCGAGTCTTACGGCCTCTTGAATGATAAAAAGTAGGTCGGAGCTTAATTTCTTTTGGAATTAATTGGATTGCTGGAAGTTGGAAGAGATGTTTGAAGGGGGGAGAGAATGTTTCTAATTTTGATTAAATATTTAACAAAGAATGACCATATGGATAAATAATTTATAATAAATAGTACATAATAAATAAATAATAATAAAATAAATGAAAAATAAGCATTCCATGTCTGATTTCATGGTGACTTTAAACCCAATATTACAGTAATATTTAGCATGTGATATGATTTTTGCTTTTTTTTATTAAAACATCTATCTACTGTTCTGTATAGAAAATGATTTTTACTTTGGTTTTGCTTCATTATTTTCCAGCGTTTAGCAAGTTTGTAAGGACTTCTTACACACACACACACACACACACACACACACGCACGCACGCACGCACGCACGCACGCACACACAGGGTTGACTGCAGCATGCCCTCACTAGGAAGTGATAAAGAGATCATTGACTTCCCGTTGCCAGTTATTGAGTTCCTGCCTCTAGAGTTAAGGATATACTGTAACAGAAGAAAGAGATGGAAAGAGAAAAGAAATAAATAAATCTAAAACAGCATGTTTAGACGTGTGTATATGTAATAGTTTTAAACATTTATTACACCTTCGCAAAAGAAGTGGAGGACTTGCAGTCAAAACGTTTCTTACAGAAAGAGTGAATACTTTTAATAGTGTCATTAAAGTGATTTGCTATTTTCATAGCAGAGCCTTACGCAACGTAGACATCACATTTTCCACATAGTTTTTCAAAACACTTTCAAATAGCATTCCTTTGCAGAAAGCTCATAGTTGTGTGAAGTGAACCTGCGTTCAGATGTCTGTGAGCTGCTGGGTGTGTTGTGGCCGTCTTTGGAGAGGTCACACAGGAAATGTGTATGCTGTGATTCATGACCTCAGCATGACACACAGATGAGACCACCAGATGTTTTCTTTATTTTTACTTTACGTCCTTTCCGTTTTAAACACTGAGGAATAGTAGCGTGTAACGTGAAATGAGTATGTAGATCAAAATGTAATATTCCAATTCAAAATTGTATTTATAGTTTTTAAATGGTATAGTTTTCAATGCAGTTGTAAGCAACCTTTTAATGTACATGAACTGTTAAAAACAGATGGAATTCCAGAAATCATCTGTTTCCTTACAGATCTCTTTTCATGGATTTAAATGTGATATTTTCTTTGACACATTTGTTTTAATAGTAGTTGCACTCAAGTGTTTACAAAAATGAGCCATTAGTTACAGCACTAAAAGTGCTCTTGGCTTTCTAAATCACTCACACACATATAGTATGCATGTACAGTATTATGGAGGACAAAAAAATGATAAATAAGTATAAAGTACAAATAAATAAATGAATTAATACAAGTAGAAATGTAGTAATACATAAATTAATAAACAAATACATATGTACTGTACATGCAAATATATATATATATATATATAAATTCATGCATAAATAATTAAATGGATTAATAAATACATAAATAAATAAATTTGCCAAAAATATCAATTTTGTAGCATTTTTGTAATACCACATTTATTTCTGTATTTCTACATTTATTTATGAATTAAGGTAGACGGTCCTTCTCATTGCAGGACAGGTACAGGTTGCACGTGATGTCCCGTCAGTGCGTTTCAGTAGCGCAAAGTGCAGGGCAGGAAGTTTCAATTCAATTCAATTTTATTTATATAGCGCTTTTCACAATGTGCATTGTTCCAAAGCAGCTTTACAGGAGCAAATAAGAAAAACACAGAAAGGTGAAACACAGCACAGTGCATGGTGTTTATAGACCAAGCAAGATCATTATAATAAATAATATCTAATAAATAAATGAATAAATAAATGCAGTCTCCCGGTGAGCAAGCCAACACTGCACTGCTCTGCTGTGGCGAGGAACCCAAACTCCAATGCTGAATAATGGAGAAAAAAAAACCTCGGGAGAAACCAGGCTCAGCCGGGAGGGCCAGATCTCCTCTGACGTGTCATAGCTGCACTCAGTGACCCCAACCAAAGCCACCGAGCAATGTCCAGGAAGTGTTTTCTGCAGTACACAAGCTCAAAATGCCTCTTTTGCATTGTTTACGTTACATAAATCGATCAAACCATGAAACCACAAGGCGTTTTTATTGTGTAGCAAACGTGGAAAAGAAACACAGAAATAAATGTAGTATTACAAAAATGTTACAAAATGTATATTTTTGACTGATTTATTTATTTATGCATTTATGTATTCATTTGTCTTTTGATTTTTTATTTAATTATGCATGCATGTATTTATATATTTATTTATGCGTGTATTTTTTATTCATTTGTTCATTTATGCATTTATGCATGTATTTATTTAAGTCATTTTTTGTCCTCCACACAGCATGTATGGCCTGTAAGACACTCTTCCGGAGGTTTTTATTCATCCATATGTGTCTGTGTTTTTATGTGCGTGTTTTATGAGTGGTTTGCGTAGGCTGCCTGGGTTTGCTGCAGCATATTTATATTCTGTTTTGTGGGACATTTTCCAGACATTGTGGTTGACATGAGCCGAGTCAACTTTAACCCCATCCCTCCAGCCGTCTGCAGTCTGACAGTTTGATCATGTGACTTTGCCAAAAATATCTTGTATAGGAGATGGCATCTTTACATGTTCGCACTGCATTTAGGATGAAGGGGCACACGTGGCTGGCCTGCTCATATACTATCTCCTGCCGCAAGCACACCACTTCCCAACCGCTACCGTCTTTAATCCAGACATAAAACCTGTGCCGCAATCAGAGCGATAGGCCATAATCGTGTGGTTAAAATCTGATATTGTAACAGCCAAGATATGTTATAAATCCTTGTGTTTACTGTAATACAGTTTCTTAATTCTAAGGGAAAATGTGGGCCAGTGTTCTGCGTGTATGTTATTAATCATGTGTTTTATTGAGTTGTGGTTTTCCAGTAAAGGGATTTGGTGTGTCTCATGGTAAAAACTGTAGTGTAAAGAGAGGATGTGTGATGAAGTAATTTGGGTTCAAGCAGAAGGGAGTGGTTCTCTGATGTGTGGTCTGCTTGGTACAGAAGTTTCCGGAAAGCCTCTTAAATGTGCTTGAATCGGCTCACTCTCCAGTGCGGCAGACACGCATTCAATCTATTGTTTTGATTTAATCTCTATTAAACCTTCTGTCCTTTTCTGTGGCTATTCTCGCTCGACTTGGCCTGATTTAAAGATGTTAAAGATTTTTTTCTTTTCTTTTAAATTACAACGTAAACTTTCAGTAAGGCATTCATTTATTTCTGGTGCAAATTCTTGCGGTTTTGTCTTTTGTTTAGTGTTTTAGAACTGACAATAGGTGGGTCTTACATTGACATACTGCAAGTAATGCAAAGGCAAAAGCCACCCTCGATTAGCAGGGATATACAGAATTTAGCTTTAAATCTCCTGTACATAGGCAGAGTTAGGAAAAAATCTGAATTTAAGGATGTGCTTCTCTTCCACTCATGACTTGAGATTTTTAAATATATGCAAAATGTAACAGTCACAAGAGGAATTCTGAGTTATGTTTCGGTAATAAAACCTAAAAAAATCCCTTAATATTTAATAATTATGACTAATTTATTCTAAAGTAGAGAATTTTTGGAGATGAGGGATTCAAGGTCTATTAAACAAGAGTTATTTATAAAGTAATGTATATAAATTAAATGCATATTTTGGGTGCAGCTGATTACTATCCTCGAAAGTCTAAAATGCAAATATGTCATGGAAATGCATAACCATTCAAAGAGAATTGTACAATTATGTATGACTATTACAAAAACAATCCCATCCTTAAACCTTAACCATCACTTGTGTGACAGCAGATCATATCAAAATGAGAAAACAAAATGACATGATATGATATATTCGTAAAGCAGTTACGAATTGCCCATGGGTAAATTCTAAATGTATTCTAAAAAATTGCGTTCATACTGTAGCAGTTAGATGGTTTCATTCCATCTACCAGTTCCATAACCATTTGCAGAAGTGATAATTCTGTATTAAGAGTCTTGATTAAAATACAAGTATTTTCGTTTGAGGTTGTCTCAGGAGTTTCTTAAGAGCCACAGCAACAGTGTTTGTTTTTCTACACTATAGCTGAATAGCTGAAGGGAAGATTGTGTCGCACATGGAATTTCTGACCCTCCTTCCACAATTTTACCAAGAATTACAATTCGCTTGAAGCCAGGTTTCTCAGCCTGTTGATTCTGACGGTTTTCTCTGTGGTGTTCCTCTATTCTTTCAGTGCTCAGATGGCAGCTGCCCAAGGCTCTCTGGAATGATCCATTCATCTTCCTCAACCTTCATTTGAACACTTGCTCTTTTCTTTTCTTTATGTGTTTTGATCTGTGTTTTTCATCACTGGCTTTCAGTCCGCGCAGCTGGAAAAGTTTAGACAGGACTGGGCTCTAAAATAAACAACACCTTTGGGGATACAGCCCTTGATTCCGGTAAACGCCTGGCCCTTACACAATCGCCAACTTTCCTTTGTAGAAACCAAAGAGGCTAACTCTCCTTTTACTGTCTCTACCTCTCACTCGTCCATCTCTCCATCTGTGAGGAGTTTCCTCAACCATCTCACACTAGAAAGGAGTTCTTGCATGTGGCACGGTTTACAGCCACTCGGTGGCTTTTATTCACTTACTGTGCGTGCATACTCGCATATTTGTGCTGCTTTTACAGAAAGCACGGTTTATGATTTAGTTCACATCTAAATAAAGTTTAGGATTAACTTTAAGAACAAAATGTGCTTCAATTTTCCAGTATATAGTGTAGTCAGCAATGAATATGTAAAGATCTCAGAATGAACGGTTCTTGAACTATTGTTTCTGTAATTCTTCTAATATATGAGGTATCATTTTATAGTTCTTAAACTCTTACTGTATAGACAACAATTGGGTCTAGTTTTATTTCTTCAAACAAGAACTTTAGGAGGAGACTCCATTACATCTCCTATTAGTAACGTTTTCCTGAAGGGTTACTGTATACAGTACTGTCTTGTATAAAATTGTCAAACATTTTATATTCAAAGAAACTATTTGCCAGACCTCTGTGAAAACATGAATGTCTGAAGTTAAAGACAGGAGGTTTCAGACACATCGAGACGTTTAACATTTTAAGGTTAGACTGAGGTGTATTGGAGGTGAGGTGGGTTGGGGGGGGGTGTTTGTGGTGGGCCAAAACTGGTTAGCCACAGCAACGGCAGCTGTTAAAACAACCTTTTTTATAAATGGTGTAACATGTGTCCAGATAGTCTCCTGACTAAGCTGTTTTTAAGAGAACGCATGAAATAAAAAAGGAAAACATGAACGTAGGACCATGGTGTTATTATTAGCACTATAATAAAACACAAATACACTCGCACATACACTTGACTTATTTAGGTAGTGGTGTATTTATACAGTATAAATCATAATGTTTTATGTCCACACGAATTATTGTTTTGTGCAATAGTACTTATAGATGTACAGTATATAGATCGCCTCTATCACTTTTACTTAGCCAGTCCACTGTCAAGCTTTTAAAAGGACAAACTAAGACCATAAACATGAAAGAGGTTATCCAGTCAAACATAAGTGGATCTTGTACATTTTTATAACGTTTTTCTGGCTCTTTGCCTCTTACTTTGACATTTCACCGCTATTTCTCTACTCTTTTTGTTGTACACAGATGTGGAGCAGATGGCTATTGATTGGCTAACGGGAAACTTCTACTTTGTGGACGATGTGGATGATCGAATCTTTGTATGTGATAAAGATGGTGCCACGTGTGTTACACTGCTGGATCAGGAGCTCTATAATCCTAAAGGAATAGCTCTGGACCCCACCATGGGGTATGAACATGGTCGAAACACACAACATGCATTCATATACACAACAACAACAAATAACAGGCATTAAGGAAGGGATAATGGAAACTAGTTTTCCTCGTGGAAGGTCTGCATTTCTTATGAGCTAATAAAAAACTTCAAATCAATACTTTCTGTCTAGTAATTTGGTTTAAATATTTTAAACTTGCAGTACCCAGATGACCCTTGTTATTAGTTTTGAGCAGTTTTTTATGGGGAAATAACATACCTCTGAATGTTGTGACTAGCCAATCAGAATCAAGTATTCCAGAATGCCGTGTAATAATATACTCTAAAAATGCTGGGTGGTTTTCAACCCACGGTTGGGCAAAATATGGACAAAGGTCATGGGTTTGATCCCAGGGAGCACACATACTGATAAAAGATTTATATAGATTGAGAAAGATAAATACTGTATAGATCTGCCAAATGCATAGATGTAAATTATGTGTATAACGTCTATGCTCTACCCAGCCATGGGTTGAAACAACCCATAATTTTTGGAGTGTACACTCTAAAAACGGTTGTGTCTAAAACAACACAATTTGTCCTTAACTAAACACATCTCTGCGTCTACTTAAGAACAACACATCACTTTATTTATTGAATACAACAGCAACACATAATGCTTTAAAATTCCATAACACTATTTTTAAAATTTAATACATCCAT
Organism: Triplophysa rosa; assembly: GCF_024868665.1. Classification (NCBI taxonomy): domain Eukaryota; kingdom Metazoa; phylum Chordata; class Actinopteri; order Cypriniformes; family Nemacheilidae; genus Triplophysa; species Triplophysa rosa. Next base: position 2,182,032 of record NC_079909.1, on the reverse strand, counting down.
GTGTATGCACACTAACAAACGCATGCGCGCGTTCGTGGGCTGCAGTTAACTTCCGGTACACATTCACAAACAATAGAGTGCCTGTAGATTATTTCTGATAACAAGCGAAAGAATCTCGGAAGCGTTACTTGGCTAAACTCGTCTCTCCAGTATTTTGAATTTAGACTGCGATACCAATCTCATCCGCTAGATGTTAATGTCCCATACGGTTTCTTTAAATGCATCAAAACTACAGGACCCATTCAACAAATTTTTATTTAATACAATTATTATACAGTAAAATAATAATACAAATGAATATTAACATAAATCAAATCAAATATAAATTGTTATATTATTAGACACTAGCCAAACACAAGACCGGAAGTTAACTGGGGGTCAGGCGTGTGCGCGTCCGAATAAACGGTCTACATGCTGTTTATGTGGCTATCAAACTGTGCCATTTACAGTATCTTAATCTTACTTGACACAGAAAGGTTTTCTTCACGGACTACGGGCAGATCCCAAAGGTGGAACGCTGTGACATGGATGGGCAGAACCGGACGAAACTTGTGGACAGTAAAATCGTTTTTCCCCATGGCATCACACTTGACCTGGTCAATAGGCTGGTCTACTGGGCTGATGCCTATCTGGACTATATCGAAGTAGTGGATTATGAGGGCAAGAACAGACACACCATCATTCAAGGTCTACTGGTAAGGATCTCAGGGCAACAGCTTTTTTTCTGCAATATAACATGACCATTTTTTTACGTGAAATACTTTATAGTATGAGTTACTAACAGACAATGATCTCAGACACCATGGTGACACACTTTCCCACCGTCCATTCATTAATCTGTCCATCAAACATCCATTTCACCAGCTGTACACATTAAATCCAATGAGATGTAGGAGTGTATTGGGTATCGAGCTGTGTAATGTGTGCAATGAGATAAATGCTTTTGGTAGATTGAATAGACAGCTGTGTTTCATTAGAGCTATTGAGTCATCTTATAAAAGCTGTGTTTCTGTAAACATATTAGTCTCTGCTTGAGTTATGGCTATCGTTTAACTGCCCGGCCCAAAGGCAGAACCGTGTGTTTATGTATCTCAGTCAGTTATATAACTACATAGATGGAAATCCTGTGTGTTCTTTCTTGTTATCCCAATAGATTGAGCATCTTTACGGGCTCACCGTGTTTGAGAACTATCTGTATGCCACGAATTCAGACAATGCCAACATGCAGCCAAAAACCAGCGTGATACGTGTGAATCGCTTTAACAGTTCAGACTATCAGGTGGTCACCCGTGTGGACAAAGGTGGAGCTCTGCATGTGTACCACCAGAGACGTCAGCCCCCTGGTATTAAAACCATTTATTGCTCGAATTGAAAATTGTTCATGTGAAATCAGTACGCTAAATTCAAGCTTCACATAATCTCAGACTGATCTTCTGCTGTCTTCTGCAGTACGGAGTCACGCCTGTGAGCCGGATCAGTTTGGAAAAGCCGGAGGCTGTTCAGACATCTGTCTTCTGGGTAACAGCCACAAGAGCCGGACGTGTCGCTGTCGCTCTGGATTCAGTCTGGGCAGCGATGGCAAATCGTGCAAAAGTGAGCGACATCACAGCCATTCTTCTTCTTCACTTACCAAGCCACTATTTGATGAAATAGTTTCGTTTACCCATTACAATTCTATTTTTATTTTGCCTTTTGCTTAAACTTTCAGATATCAAAACTGACCCCACCTCTTTAAAGGGATAGTTCACCCAAAATGAAAAATGTTGCCTTTATTTACTCATACGTGTTATTTTTAACTATTTATTAAAACCCCTATGGCTTTCTTTGTTCTTTGAAATCAAAGCTGAGATTTTGTTATTGTTGATGGGTCACAGTGGGAGTGGATGGTGACTAGTCTCGCGTAGCCAGACCTTCATACTGAAGGTCTGGAAGTTATCGCCGCTTTCTTTGGAAAGGCCCGGCAAAGAGGCCATATGACTGACAGGTAAAGCAACCAATCACGTTTCGTTTTGTGCCGTGTCATGTTTAGAGGCGTGGAAATGTCCCCGCAGTAACAGACTGATGTACATTCGCGAACGTGTCAAAAGTTAATGGAAACAAAAATGATTATAAGTTTATGCCATGAACTTCGCATACTTTTAAGAATTGAGCGTTTAGTCCAGGGGTGTCCAAAGTCAGTCCTGGAGGGCCGGTGTCCTGCAAAGTTTAGCTTCAACCCTAATCAAACACACCTGAACAGCTAATCAAGGTCTCACAAAGCAGACTAGAAACTTCCAAACAGGTGTGTTGAGCCAAGTTGGAGCTAAACTCTGCAGGACAGTGGCCCTCCAGGACCGACATTGGACACCCCTGGTTTAGTCGATCATGATGAATTCTTATAGCAACCGTTGTATGGAGCCAGAAATATGACAAAACAATCTGAATTTGAATTTTGTAAATCTGAATTTGAGATAAGTGTAATTGCACAAAATTGAATATTTCCTGACATTCAATATAGTTCTGAATTTGATTTTTTATATTTTAATATGAATATTTAATATTAAATTTCTTAAATTGAATATAGAACAATTCAAAACGCAGAAATTCAGATTCAAATTCCGATTCAAATTCAAAACGCAGAAATTCAGATTCAAATTCCGATTCAAATTCAAAACGCAGAAATTCAGATTCAAATTCAGATTCAAATTCAGAAATGGTTCAGTGGGTAAGGTTAGCTTCCGGGTTCGACAGGGAAGAGTAGAAGATCTGGGAAAAGTCAAACGGAGCGCTTTGGCCACAATGGCCAGTTATTTGTTCTTATTATCCAATCAAACTCCAAACATGCTGTTTCGGAGAGTGGGACTTCTTACATTGCAATAAAAAGGATTTAAATTTTTCAAATTGCGACCACGCCCACAAGACTACACGGGTTGATCATTTGTTGCTGCAGCATAGCCAAGCTCATATCGCTGCAATCTTAGGCAGCTGCCCGGGATGTGTGCGCTCACTGCCTGCATTTTTGCTCTCTGCCTGCATTTTTGCCCGCTGCCTCCACTGTTTGCGCTCACTCCCAGCGTTTGCTGTTGGTGCTTTTACCCACTGTGTGCTTAGTGCACGCTCGCTGCCAGCTGCCCCACAGCGTTTGTGGGTGCATATATATTTAATATATTAGACATGCATACAATTTTTATAAAGAACGTTTGTGGGTCCTGCAAAGTCAATGACATACGTGGCACGCTGCAATAAAAGTTATGTATAACATTTAGTGCTACAATAGAGAGAAAATGAATAAACTATGTAAGCTACAGACTGAAATAATAACTTTTGTAATAAAAAATAGTGTGTAATAGTATTGAAATGCTATAACTTTGATCCAGGACACAGCTGAAACAATCTGGACACAACACGCGTAAAGATTTTTTCTTATGACTAGAGCCGATTCCAGTCTTTGTCAGTCAGAAAGGAGCACACACCTAACTGCTGTGCCAGACCACTAACGTTACACCACACATTCAACGACTGGACGTTCTGCTGAACCAACAAATCTATCGATCTATGTTGTATTCCCGTTTTGTCAGTAAAGCAACCATGATGTTTGTGTTTTTGTATGGTTATGCACTTTCTGTTTCATGCAGATTAAACATTTTGATAATGATAACAAGAGAACATTTATTCCTCAATTATTTGATATGTAAAAAATAACTTACCTGCATATTTTCGATAAAGGAACTCAGGATATAATGTAAGTTTGTTGTGGATATAGTTCACTATAAATAATATGTTGAGTAATATATGACTGAAAACGCCATACCTTAATATCCAGGTGCATTTTCTGCGTTCGTTTTGCAGGCTACTGTATAGTAGATAGAACGTGTTTATTTTTATTTCATTTAGACTGTATTCACTAAAACGCATAAACGGATAGCTTTTTTATTTTGCGTTTACAAAGTAGGCTATATTTAGCTTAATATGGAGGTGTGTTCGTTTGCTAAAGGAAAATCTTTTTGTTTTAATTGTACCTCATTGCTACTTGTACTTCATATAAATAAATTAATAAAAGCACTTTAAAACTGCAGTCTTTGTCATTTAAAAAATCTACATAGAAATAACCCAACAATAGCTTTGATATTTTTCTCATTTCTCTATCTCATTGTTTGTCTGTGTTCAGTCTTTAGCTGTGAACACATACAGTATCTGCAGAATATGAACAACTACTGAGTACAACTGGGGCATTGTCAGCCGTTATGATCAAATTCCATTCATAATATAGTGAAAATAAGATTTGATTAAACATGATTAATGTTTACGACTGGCATGCTGGCTGCACTGACAAAAAAAAATCCTTTAGCCAAAGAATACACAAAAGAATAGAGAAGAGTACTATTATACGTTTTTATTTCAGTCTAAATGCAGCTTAAGTTACATAGTTTATTCATTTTCTCTCTATTGTAGCACTAAATGTTATACATAACTTCTATTGCAAATGTGCCACGTATGTCATTGACTTTGCAAGACCCACAAACGTTCTTTATAAAAATTGTATACATGTCTAATATTTTAAATGTGTATGCACCCACAAACGCTGGAAGCCAGTGCGCATAGTGGGGCAGCTGGCAGCGAGTGTGCACTAAGCACACAGTGGGTAAAAGCACCAACAGCAAACGCTGGGAGTGAGCGCAAACAGTGGAGGCAGCAGGCAATGAGCACACACATCCCGGGCAGCTGCCTAAGATTGCAGCGATATGAGCTTGGCTATGCTGCAGCAACAAACGATCAACCCATGTAGTCTTGTGGGCGTGGTCGCAATTTGAAAAATTTAAATCCTTTTTATTGCAATGTAAGAAGTTCACAGCATGTTTGGAGTTTGATTGGATAATAAGAACAAATAACTGGCCATTGTGGCCAAAGCACTCCGTTTGACTTTTCCCAGATCTTCTACTCTTCCCTGTCGAACCCGGAAGCTAACTTTACCCACTGAACCATTTCTGAATTTGAATCTGAATTTGAATCTGAATCTGAATCTGAATTTGAATCTGAATTTCTGCATTTTGAATTTGAATCTGAATTTGAATCTGAATGTCTGCGTTTTGAATTTGAATCTGAATTTCTGCGTTTTGAATTGTTTTATATTCAATTTAAGAAATTTAATATTAAATATTCATATTAAAATATTAAAAATCTAATTCAGAACTATATTGAATGTCAGGAAATATTCAATTTTGTGCAATTACACTTATCTAAAATTCAGATTTACAAAATTCAAATTCAGAACTATATTGAATGTCAGGAAATATTCAATTTTGTGCAATTACACTTATCTAAAATTCAGATTTACAAAATTCAAATTCAGATTGTTTTGTCATATTTCTGGCTCCATACCGTTGTAAACACGACAGCTTACTTCTCAGATCAGAAGGCTTTGTTGTTTCCAGACGGACCATTAAAGAAGACTGTGAAAAAAATCCTGTGAAATTCAACCAATCAGATGACGACTTTGAACGTGCTGAAGTGTTTCCAGAAAAGTGTGCCATATGCATCAGACGTTCAGCCAACGGATCGTGGGCGTGACGTCTGAGGCTGAGACTAGATGGTGACTGCCTCTTAGAGGAGTGAACAGCGTTGTTTGAGCATATCCTCGCACAAAGAGAAAGGGAACAGATCGATACCTTCATCAAATAATTATTTAATTCCAGTTTTTTTTTCTCTTAACCTTTCGTTTGCTTTCAGGACAATTGCAATATCATTCACGAGTTACCTGAAGTTAAAGCTCAAAAAGAAATGATTGTAATCCACTAGGGACGCACCGAAACGAAAATTCTTGGCCGAAGCCGAACATGATGTGAAACACTTTATTAAGCTATTTTTTTCACTATTGCACAAACTGAATAGTCAAAATGTGCTTTTTATAATTTGTCTTGCTTTTCAATAAAATACAATACAACTTAATATAAAATTGAGCAAAACAAAGTAAATTCAAACAAAAAATTGAGCCCTCTCTCTTCATGAATATTAATTAGGCCTATAACTGACTGCTAAAATAATGTAATGTAAGTTACTCTGTACCCCTACAACAAAACACTTCATTAAAAAGTGTCATTCCACATTAGGCCTATAAGCTAAAAACACAAATAAACTAAAACTGTTGGATTATTATAGGCTACATTGCAAAATGATTTGAGAAAAAAAAAACATCCAATGCAAGCAATTCTGACTGATGCTGACTGACAACCATTTCCGCCCACAAAAGCTGACTGTTCTCTAAGAAGGTGCACAGAACATACTTTGACAAGTTGTTTAGTACAGGGAACTGTGTGCACGCGACCACTGTATGATGTCAAAGGATGTCGCGAGCGGCGGGGCTACTGTCAGACAGCCCGCTTCCGTCTGAAGTACAGTTACCAACCTGTTCTGCCAATTTAAAGAAGCTTTCATTCGGAAATTTACTTCCGTGCGGCAAGTCCCGTGCTGTGTCTTTCTCTGACACTTTAAAATGCTCCACACACACGCACGCACACACATGTCTGGTTTATTATCTCCGTGGGGACAGTCCATAGGCGTAATGAGTTGTATACTGTACAAACTGTACAAATTTTATCCCCTACCCCTAACCCAACCCCTAAACCTAAAGATCATAGAAAACTTTTTGCAGTTTTAGATTATTAAAAATGATTGTTCTGTACAATTTATAATCTTTTGTGCTCACGACGACCTCAAATTTGGTCCCCACAGTGACACGAGTCCCCATGAGTTGGTGTGCATTCAGGTTTAGGTCCCCACCGGGATATACAAACATGAACACCTAGACACACACACACACACGCACGCACACACACACGCACACACACGCACTGCCAAAATGTTTGCGGCAGTAATAAAGCGCACGCGTCTCTCTCTCTCTCTCTCTCTCTCTCTCTCTCTCTCTCTCTGCGCTGGTTGCTGCTTGATCTGTTCACGGGTCATGTTCGGTAAAATTTATTCGGCCATTTCACACATTTGGCCGAACACCGAACTTGCGTTTTTGCTATTTTTTTACATTTTCGGTGGCCGAACATTCGGTGCATCCCTATAATCCACTCCTGACGTAAACACTAAAAGCTAAACAACAGTTTTGGACACCATAGGGGGTCTGAATGACATGAGAGCAGGGTTCGAATTGAGGGGGGGCTGGGGCGGTCCCGGACCCCTCATAAGCCTTAAGCGACTTCTCATAAGGTCTAAAATAGTGAATTTGGGGGTCCCGTGGTTTTTCATTAAAACTAGATAACTAAAAACACAATTAATTTTTTTTACAAATTATCATGCTAAAACAAAACACTTTTGTCCATTATTTGTACAAATTTCATGAAACGAAATGTAATTTTTATCTGAAAAATCCATGCATGCTCAAGCGCGCCACACAGTGTTCAATGAAGACATGTACAGAGATGTCGCATCAAGACACTGGCTGCGTGCGGATCCTCTCATATTGAAAGCGTTTATCTTAAAACTTTACAGTTAGCCTAGTATAATTTTGAGTAAATTTTCTTCATGTACGATGTTATCTCACATTGTCAAAACAGATGCGACGCGGTACTGAGCCACTAAAGGAACATACAGGTGGTGGAAAAATAGGAAAGGGAGTGAAAATATTTAAACTATTTGCGTAAATAAGTGCGTTCCTTTGCAAAACTTTTGCGTTTCCGCAAGAATATATTTTTTCCCTCAGAAAACTTTTGCATTCCCCAGAGATTATTTTGCACTCCCTTCTGCAAACATGAGCTCCGACTTTGACGAGAAGGCTTCTGCCTTTGCCCACAGGAATGACATTCGTTTTTCTTATTTTAGATTGGTTCATATGGATTATTTCATATACTTGATCAATCTACATTATCAGAGTTGAATCACGTTTAAAACGCTCATACGCTTCCGCAGGAGGTGACGCGTCCTCTCCCTCAGTGGCTCCAATGATTTTTTTTAATATTCCAAAAAAAAAGGAAAAGGACCACATTACAATAATATAAAGAACAAGTATGAAAGGACAAGAAAAAAATAAGGAAAATAAGAGGACAGGAAAATCTCAGTTAGTAAGAAAATGTTATCATACATTTTGAAAAACTTGTTATTCTTATTGCTATAAATAAGTTTAAGATACTTTACAATGAGTGAAATCTCAGCATGAAAGACATCAAACCTAGGCAAAATCTTATTAAAAAAATCTAGCCTATATGCAAAATAAAAAAATGAACAGCAAGATCGATAGCATGGTCACTGCAAAAAAACAAAGAAATATGTATTTTAATCTCTACCTCATGTGGATCTCTTTTAATGGATTATCAACACGTTAAGAACATTTATGCGTGTAATGTGGTCAAATTACTACAATGATCCAAACTATCATGTGGTTGATGCTTGTACTGGCAGCTCCGTCTGTTTTTTTTTAAGACTGGTTAGGGGACCCCCCAAGAGCCTTGACACAATTCGAACACTGCATGAGAGGGAGGAAATAATGACACAATTTTTATTTGTCTTACTGTGGACCATTTTTAGTGCACATTATTAAATAAAGCTTTGTCTTTAGTCTAAATGTACAGTAATTACTTCATTCATCTCTGAAACCACTTTTTTTTGGCTAATCCTTCTTACGTTTTTTTGGACATGTTTATTCAGTGCACAATAAATACAGTTTTTCAGATAAAAGATCATTTTAATAATAATAATAATAATTTTAATATAATAATTTATTCCTTTTCTTCAAAGCAACTATATTTTATTTGAACAGTTTTATTTCATATATATTATATAAACTGTTTGTAAATATTAGTATAAATGACAGTGTAACTTTCCCACTCACCCGGTATGTTCATATCAATTCCCCAGAGCCGGAGCATGAGTTATTCCTGGTGTATGGGAAGGGTCGTCCCGGTGTTATCCGAGGGATGGACATCAAACCTAAAGTTCAGGATGAATACATGATCCCAATTGAAAACCTGATGAACCCTCGAGCTCTGGACTTCCATGCTCAGAGTAACTTCATATACTTTGCTGATGCCACCAGTTTCTTGATTGGACGGCAGAAGATCGATGGCACAGAGAGAGACATCATCCTTAAAGAAGGTTCAGAAGTGTTCAGTTTTCTGTGAGTCATTGCTGTTTGTGCAGTTATAATGCATGATGCTCTGTTTTGTACCATTCTTCAGGTATTCACACTGTTGAGGGTATCGCTGTAGACTGGATGGCCAATAATCTTTACTGGACAGATGATGGTCCTAAGAAGACTATCAGTGTTGCTCGTTTGGAGAAAGCTTCTCAGACCAGAAAGACTCTTATTGAGGGCAAGATGACCCATCCCAGAGCTATCGTGGTGGACCCTCGGCATGGGTGAGCTCTAGATCTTCAGAGTTCTGCATGTATATTCACAAATAAATAAATAAATCTTATTTTTGAATGGAACATTGCATTGTTTGTTTTACATAGTTTATCTGTCCTTTATTTTGTATTATTCATTTTATGTACCCTGATAATCATTAATCAAAACAGAAACTTCCTTTCTAACTTCAACTGCAACTTTCATTTCATGCCAACTTTAATGGGTTTTTGACTGACTTTAAAGTCCCAGTGAAATTAAAAATTACAATTCTTATTTTTTCATGAAATATTGCAGTGTTTATCGTAAATAGTTTATCAATGTGGGTCATTCTTTTTTTTTATTTGTGTGCCCTCATAATCTTTAGTTAAAATCTGAAAATGCACTTCAGTTCTATAATGACTATCCATCTTAAATGACGTATGTTAGATGGCTTGGCGGAGCATCTGTTAACTCCTCCCCTTCCATTTCAAAATGCAACAGCTGTTCCCTTTCTGTCGGTCTCTCGACGTTGTGTCGAACCGACAGATGGGGTTCGTCCTTGAGAACCAATCGCTTCCGACTTCTCTAGAAAAGGCCAATGAAAATTGGCGAATGAAATTTGCATGCCGGACTCCGCCCCCGGAAAACCGGGTATAAAAGGGAGACGGCATGCCTCATTCATTCACCTTTTGTTCTTCGGAGCCTTCGCTCGTGATCAACAGACTTCGCTACAAGACTGCCGGCTCTACGACGTGGTGCAGCGGACTGTCCCTTCCTGCAGCGACTTCCCATGGGCGTCTCGGCGGTTCCAGAAGTGTTCGAGTTTTTTCTCTAAAAGAGCAAATTTCTCCAGCGTGGCATGTCCCGCTGTTCTCTTGGGTGCAACACACTCATCGAGGAGGGGGACGGACACGATATCTGCTTCCAGTATGCTGGGTCAGATATTGTGGATACGTCCTGCCCGCACTGCGGGCGGCTGACGATTCAGACGTTGCGTCACGGGTGGCTGTGTTCCCACGGGACTCAGCCACCACCTTGTCTGCTTCCCGTTCCGTGACGGCAGGACTACGGCCCTGCCGCCCGCTACGGCGAGCAGCGAGGGTGATATGAGGATTACTGTGAGCGCTAATCCGTCAGCCACTGGCTCGCGGACCGTTCGCACCTCGCTTTGCTCGTCTGACCGTTCCCCATAAGACGGTCCACCGTCTTATTCCTCAATTACGTATCGGACACGGTACGTGATGATGAGGTGCCTGTTGCAGCATCGGAGGGTGACTTACTGGCATCAGACTCCGACGATTCCTTGAAGCTCCCTCCCTCGGGGGGTCGAGATCAGGAAGAAGCGGATGTCGAAATGTCAGCCATGCTTTCCCGGGCCGCCGGCATTGGGTTACGGTGCACCGCACTGCCTCTCCCAAAGCTCGCGGCTGGATACACGGTACTTCGGGCTTGAGAGCGGCTCCAAGCCGCACTCGCCCTCAGTGCCGTGTTCCTCCGGAAGTGCATGAGGAACCTAGTACGACCTGGAACGCCCCCTTTGGCACGTACACGTCAACTAGTTCCATCACCCTTTCTTCCCTCGATGGGGGGCAGCTAGAGGATACGTCGATGTCCCCCGGGGCTCGACCTAAACTCCCGTCCAAAGCACGTAGGCTTTTCGGCATCTGAGGTGTCGAGAGCTTACTCTGCTGCGGGCCAAGCTGTCCCCTCTCTCCATGCTATGGCCTTCCTGCAGGCCTTCTCGATGCACCCATCTCGCAAGGGGTGGCTGTTTGGTGATACTGTCGGGTTCGACAGTTAGGGAGCAGATAGAGGATATCACGTATGTCCTCCCCAGCCGAGACTCGACCGCCCTCTGGCCGCCGAGATCTCGTGCACCGTCTGCTTCCCAGCAGCCCTGGTCCTCTTCGAGACATCGAAGAGGAGACCACCACCCCATCAGCAGCCGCGGCGAAAGCCAATGCGGCCCTCATGGGAAGACCCCAGGGAGTTCGAGAATACCTTTCTAAAGTTTTTCTCCCTCTCTGGGCGTTTATATCAGCCGCTCTCACCCTCTACACGACGGTGTTCGGCAACTCGACGTTGCGTCATGGCGAGACCCAATGTCGAGGATAATCAGCAGCCTAAGCACTCTCAATTGACGGTGCTTTGTGCCACATATCGTCTGGGTATTATCACAGCCGCTCTCACCCTCTACACGACGGTGTTCGGCAACTCGACATTGCGGCAAGACCCAATGTCGAGGATAATCAGCAGCCTAAGCACTCTCAATCGACGGTGCTTTGTGCCACATATCGTCTGGGTATTATCACAGCCGCTCTCACCCTCTACACGATGGTGTTCGGCAACTCGACATTGCGGCAAGACCCAATGTCGAGGATAATCAGCAGCCTAAGCACTCTCATTCGATGGTGCGTTGTGCTACATCTTCGCCAGACAGGTAAAACTGCAGAGCCTATCTCCTCCCCGGGGGTCCCCCCCACGGCGAGGGATCCGTACTGCCAGCCATCGAACCACCCCCGGGAGGTCGATGAAGCAGAACGTACCCCTAGCCTCCCTGTCGGTCCCTGGGAGCCTGACAAGAGCTTCCCAAACCGTCACGGTGACTACGGGATACGGTCCGTCTCGGCTACGCGATCCAACTCCCCGGACGCCCGCCCAAGTTTCGGGGCATCCTCTTAACCCCAGCAGAGGCAAGGATGCCCCGTGCTTCGGGCCGAGGTCGCCACCCCTCTGGTGAGGAAGCGATCGTGCTCGTCCCTCTAGCCGAGATGTTCAACGGGTTTTACAGCCCGTACTTCATCGTCCCCAAAAGAGCGGGGGTCGCTAGATCTGCGTACCCTGAACAGGCACCTACTCAAGCTGCCGTTCAGGATGCTCACGCAGAAGCGCATCCTGGCATCTGTCAGATGTCAAGATGGATTCATGGCAATCGACCTGAAGGACGCTTACTCTCATGTCTCTTTTCCCTCGTCATCGCCCGTTCCTACGGTTCGCTTTCGAGGGTCAGGCATATTAGTACAGAGTCCTCCCCTTCGGTCTGTCCCTGTCCCCACGAGTCTTCACGAAGATCGTGGAAGCCGCCCTCACTCCCCTCAGGGAGAGAGGTGTGCGGGTACTAAACTATCTCGACGACTGGCTCATTTGACACACTCGTGAGATCTGTTATGTACACACAGGGACCTAGTGCTTCGGCACCTAGATCGATTGGGACCACAGGTCAACCGAAAGGGAGCAAGCTCTCCTCTGTGCAGAGCATACTCTTTTTTGGTATGGAACTCAACTCTGTCTCCATTACAGCGCGGTTGCGCTCAGTCAGTGTTGTACTGCCTGGAATTTTTCAAGCAGTCAGCGGGAGGAGGCTCCTGGGTACATGGCATCCTCGACGGTGGTGATACCCCTCAGGTTGATGCACATGAGACCGCTCCAACACTGGCTACAGAGTCGAGTTCCCCGGAGAGCGTGGCACACCGGCAGCAGGCGGATGGTGATTACGCTTTTCTGCCGACGCACCCTAACCCCTTGGTCTTCAATGACCTTTTCTACGGACGGGGGTCCCTCTCGGGCAGGCGAGACGCGTCAGGGTCGACAGACGCCTCCCTGCAGGGTTGGGGTGCCGTGTGCAAAGGGCACGCAGTGTGAGGGCGATGGACGGGCCCCCGCCTGCGCAGGCATTCAATTGCCTAGAGTTGTTGGATGTGCTACCCGCACTGAAGGGGTTACAACCTCTTGTGCAGAACAAGCACGTGCTGGTCCGGTCGGACTGCACAACTGCCGTAGAGTTTTTAACCGCCAGGGTGGCGTTCGCTTATGGCAGCTAACACGACTCGCCCGACGCCTCCTCCTGTGGAGTCCGCAGGGCCACACATATCCCAGGTGACCTGAACCAGACAGCCGATGTGCTCTCTCGTCAGTTACGCCTCGCGGAGAGTGGCGACTCCACCCCCGCGTAGCCAGCTCATTTGGGACAGTCAGGGCGGGCTCAGGCTAGACCCCTTCGCCTCCCTGGACACCACCCATTGCCGCTAAGGTACTCCCTGCCTCGGCACGGAGGCTCTAGCGCACAGCTGGCCGTGGGACAAGCGGAAGTACGTCTTCCCCCAGTGAGCCTCACTGCACAGACCCTGTGCAAGGTCAGGGAAGAGGAGCATCAAGTGTACCTAGTGCCTAGTGGTGCCTCTTCTCAGTGGTGCCTCTTCTCATCCTGGTGCGCTTCTCGAGAGAAGACGCGCGGAGTTGCTTGATCAAGTGGTTGCGGTCCTTCCAGAGACTCGAGAATAATCTCTCCCCTTCCACACTGAACGTGTATGTAGCCGCTGTTGCCGCTCATCATGACCCAGTTGCTGGTAGTCTCTAGGACAGCACAACCTGATCATTTGGTTCCTAGGGGCGCGGGACATCACCCGCGCTCCGTACCCTCTTACGACCTTGATGCGGTCCTGGAGCCCCTCGGAGATGCTGCTCTTTCTCACTTCACGATGAAGACGGCTCTCGGGAGGCCGCTCAAGAGGGTAGCGGACATACAAGCATTCTCCGTGTCCACAGATTGCCTAGAACTCGGGCCCGGTTATTCTCACGCTATCCTGAGACCCCGGCCTGGCTACGTGCCCAAAGTTCCCACCACTCCCCCGAGACACCAGGTGGTGAACTTACAGGCGCTCCCCACCGGGGAGAAAGACCCAACCTCATCCGTGTTGTGTCCAGTACGCGCATTGCGCCTCTGCTTGGACCGCACGCAGAGCCACAGTAGCTCTGAGCAGCTCTTTGTCTGTTCTGGAGATCAGCAGGGAGGGCTGTCTAAAACAGAGATTGACGCACTGGATCATGGGCGTCGTCGATGGCGTACCTGTCCTAAGATCGCCTACGCCCACTGGGTGAGAGCTCTCTCCACACAGAGTACAGCCTCCTCGTGGGCACTGGCTCGAGGCGCCTCTCTGGCAGAGGTTGGGCTACACCCATCACCTTCGCGAGGTCTTACAGCCTCCGCGTAAAACCAGTCAGCTCGAGTCTTGCGGGCATCAGGCAAGACCGGCGACCGGTAGGGTGTACGCCTGTGACAGTACCTTCCCCCCCCTTTCTCCTAAGGGGGTCAGCGTACTAACTAGCCTCCCTTCTTCCCCCACTCGGTGAAGAACAGGCACTCCATCCATCACTAGTAAGCACCTCCTGTGGGCGGGCTGGGCAGAGCAGCCCTGCCCCTTAGGCCGGGTATCACCTGAGTTATTCGCAACATGCTCTAACCGGACCTAGTGCTACCAGACGTTGCAACCCCCCAGCAGGGCGGTTCCGTCTGATGTATCCTCATGCTGGTTCCCACCTTGGTAACCCATGACCTCCTTAGGTGGACCTCCACCTCGCGGTTAACTCCTTCAGTCCGCATTTTCTTCCCATGAGTTCTCCCCCATCGGTGAGACCATGTTCGTATCTCCACTAGTCTCCTCCCTACGGTAGGAAGTGGTCTCTGTAGCGCATCCCCCACTTGAGGAAGTAGCGCTTACCCAGTGGCCTTACGGTTCCGGGCGGCTTCTCGCTGTTAGAGAAACAAGGCAGCCGCCTGTGAGGCCGAAGGTAGGGGCCTTCCCACCTTTCTAGAAAGCTCTGGGACCCCCTACCTACCCACTGGTAGGTTACAATTTCGCGTTAGCATTCACGGCTGACACGCCCAGACCAGTCACCGTCGCTTCATTGAGATTGTGACAGGGCACCGTGTTATGGTGTTTTCCATTGGAACCCCATCTGTCGGTTCGACACAACGTCGAGAGACCGACAGAAAGGGAACGTCTCGGTTACGTTTGTAACCTCGGTTCCCTGATGGAGGGAACGAGACGTTGTGTCCTCTTGCCACAACACGTGCTGTCCACTGCAGCAGTCGTGAGAGGTCTCAGGCTCCTCAGAACTAAGGTGAATGAATGAGGTTTCCGGGGGCGGAGTCCGGCATGCAAATTTCATTCGCCAATTTTCATTGGCCTTTTCTAGAGAAGTCGGAAGCGATTGGTTCTCAAGGACGAACCCCATCTGTCGGTTCGACACAACGTCTCGTTCAGGGAACCGAGGTTACAAACGTAACCGAGACGTTTTATACATCCAATCAAATCGCAGAGAAAGACGAAAGCCACGGCCACTATTTTTTTCATTTGAAATTCCATTTCACTTGGAAATGCGTCAAAATACAGCAGTAAAAACTATCGCAACTTCCGGTCCACGGGGACTTTAAGTGTTTTTTTTCACTGACCGGCACTGGTACTTTTCCCAGTAGGCTTGCCAACTTGTGGATGACTTTTGAAATCAGTTTATATTAGGGCTGTCAAGCTAAATGTTTTATTTATATTAGGAAACAATTGCTGCATCCCAATTTGCATACTATCCATCCTAAATACTATTCAAAAATAGAATTAGTATGTCCCAAATCGTAGTATGTTGAAAAGAGTATTCCAAAGATTCCCGGATGGTCTACTACTTCCAGTTAAAATGATAAGTGCAGAATGATGCACACTCTAACCGCTGATATTACCCACAACTCACCGCGAGTATGCAGAGTTTAGTGATGCTCCACTGCATTAATAAATATAACTATAAAGATAACATTACATATGAAACAATGAATGAATAAATACTTAAATGGAAAGATGAGCTGTATTTTGATGTGTGTGACAGTTAATGGGCACAATGTTTAGGCAACAACAGCCACTTCCGTTTCCTGTTAGCATGTCCCAGTGCGTGCATATTGTTTTTCTACACACTAAAATGTATATACTTTTCCATAACAAAAACAGTACATACTTTTAGTGCATAGTATAAGTAGGCAAATTGGGACGCAGCAAATGTCACACCACCAGCGACTGGCAGCGACATGATCTCATTCATTTCAATGGTAGCTTAGAGACATCCAGCGACATGAGCAACAGTGACTGTGACAGGAAGTGGCCGTGTCTAGCAACACGACAAAGTTGAGAATTGTTCAACTTTATGCAAATATTGAGCGACTACCAATAGGAGAAAAGCAGTGGAGATCACGTCATCCATCTCTCGTCAGTTACTGCAGGGTTTGTTTATAACTGTTACTAGAGCAACCAAAGCTAGGAACGACTTCAAATCATAGATATAAAGGTTAGTGTAACAAGCTCAATAAAATGGAAGGAAGGAGGCGGGAACTGGCGAACATTTAACAATCTTTAATCAAAATAAATAAACAATAAACAGCAAATAACAGGCCGGCAGCCCCTCACGGACGACTGCCGGCCACACAAACATAAACCAACTTAAACAAAACTCAACTCATGTCCGGGACCGGTCCTCTCTCGCCGTATTCTCCTGCCATTCGTCCTTTTATGCTTCCGCTCCTCCGTGAGAGATACGAGGCCGGAATGACGCCCAGCTGACACTCATTATCAATCGCGTCCCGGCCTCGCTTCTTCCTCCCACGGCTCTCGTCATGCCTCCCTCGTCACAGTTAGCATCATCTGTTTCAATGGAAAGCTATACGTAGGTCATCCGCCGTAGGTCATCCGCCATATTGGAACGGTGCAAGCCAGTCCGTTAACTTTAAAAATCAAGCTGACTGTGTTTGATTATAAAAACATATTTATTGTTGTCTCGAACATTATATCTGCTACACTAACACATGACAACAACAAAAGGTTATCCCATTTTTCTGGAATTTAAATCCCAGTGGTTTTCACAGCCATGGGTGCGCACAGAGTGTTAGGGCATTCTAGTCAACTGTGAATGAAGTCAGTGGACCGCTCCAAGATGGCGGACACGTCTACCTGCCTGGAGCGCTTGAATGCGGCATCTAGTTATTTACTGTATATCTATGCTTCTAATGACCTCGTAGCAAGAGACTTAACGACACACAACGCAGCTTAGAATGAGCAATTTCTACCTACATACACCACTGGTCCCTCTGCATGGAATTCACCATGTTGTTCTACAGTGGCCCTAAACGGACAAAATGCTCTACAGAGCGTGTTTTGTAAATACGTTATCCCCTTCGGCGAAGAAATGAAAATGTAAGATCTTAGTTCTGTCAGCCACCGTAGAGCTTCGAAAGAGATGAGTGAGCGGTGAAGTGAGCCATTGGTTGGAATTCAAATCCTCACTGCTAGATGCCGCAAAATGTCATACACTGGCCATTTAACTCCACGCCAGCACGTGCATGTCCACAGACTGCCTGCAAATAATTCCTGTCCACTTCCTGATTATGTATTGTCTTTATGCCACTCTCTTTATTTATGTATTACCATGTTTTAGACTCCCACATATGCTCCCTTTACTTTCTTCTCACACATAAGTGAAAGTCACAGCTGCAGAATGAATGTGTGCATGTGTGCGTGTGTGTGTGTGTGTGTGCGTGTGTGCGTGCGTGCGTGCGTGCGTGCGTGTGTGTGTGTGTGTGTGTGTGTGTGCGTGCGTGTGTGCGCGTGCGTGTGCGTGTGTGTGTGAGACAGATTACAGTGGAATGAGGTCTGTGTATCATTTTGCTGTTATTATTAAAACCAAATTCCTGTCAAGACAATTAGTCCTTACCCTTACTATAACGCCATCCTTAAACGTATAGTTCACCAAAATAAAACTTAATTTATCATTTTTATACACCATCATGTCATTCAAAATCATTAAGAAGATAGTTTGAGAAATGTCTTTGTGGTTTTGCACTCATTCAATGCAAATCAATGGGGGACATGTGCTACCAACATCCGAATTTGTGATCTGCAGACCAAAGGACAAAAAGTCATGCAGGTTTGGAATTACAAACATGAGTAACTGATTTTTTTATTTTTTTGGTGGACTATCCCTTTAAGAATGTTCCTAACCCCAGCACTCAGCCTTATTTTAGTATTATCTCTAAACTTAATCCTTAAATCCCAAAATCTGATGGTAGGAATGTTGGATTACATTTTTGATTTAGGTCCAACAAGTTGTTCATTCAGAAACATATCATGTTCTTTAGTGAAAAAACACACAAACAAGAACATGGAGCAGAACAAAAGAGTCCTTAAAATGAACTAGTAACGAGTCATAATACACTCAATGTGATGTGTTTCACCAAGTACTGCAGGCCATACCATAACACCGAGAACCAGTCAGAACTAACACAATCATAAACAACATGTTCGCTCTTTCCAGCTGGATGTACTGGACTGACTGGGAAGAGGACCCAAAAGAGAGCAAGAGAGGGAAGATTGAGAGTGCCTGGATGGACGGCACCAATCGAAAAGTTTTGATATCACATAAGACAGTTTTGTGGCCCAACGGCTTGAGTCTGGACATCCCTCAGGGGATCCTCTACTGGGTGGACGCTTATTACGATCGAATCGACATGATCTACCTCAACAACACCGGTGAACGCAAGGTGACCTTGTAATGCATAGATATTTACAATGTGTGGTTTTAAATGGAGCTTTAGAGTGTTGATCATATTTACATTGTTTTCTTTTTGTGTAGACGGTTTATGATGGACCAGAGCTCAGCCACGCCTTTGGCCTGTGCCATTACAAAAACTTCCTGTTCTGGAACGAGTACCGAAGTGGCAGCATATATAAACTCGACCAGGTCACCAAAACGGTCACCCTGCTACGCAATGAGCGGCCGCCCATTTTTGAAATTCGCATGTATGATCCTCAGCAGCAACTAGGTAAAAATATGCATCCACTTTATTCTGTTTTCTTTTCTGTAGATCTGTATATTTTGCCCTTCTACACCAATAGATAAAAAGGCAAAGTAAAGCATCACAACACACAATCTTACTGTTACGACACAGATGTTTCAGCAGAGTAATTATTACATTTAATTTATTTACATTTTTTTAAACACATAAGCTACAATAATGCTGCGTGGCAACAAAAACTGGATTTCAAAATTCAAAATGTACTTTTTCGTTGTTGTTAAAATAACTAAAAATCAGTTCATGCACAAGTAGATAAAAAACAGTATTTTCAAAGTTCTTACCTTAACAGTAAGCTTACAATAATGCTTTATCATTTGAGCTGTCATGACGTATTTGACTGGAAATGTCAACTATAAAAATGTCATTTGACATTAATAAAGGAACCTGCAGTTTTATGTTTCAAACAGAGGTGGCGATAGAGAAACAAAAGTTATGAATTTTGAAAAGCTTGGAATGAAATAAAGGTGCAAAAGTAAGAAAATGAAAGGAAATGGATAAACATAAAATTTGACAATGATAAATTAAAATCACCAAAAGAGAGAAGAGTCATGAAAAGTGCCAAAGTAAAAAGTAAAACAACAATTAAATGAAATATTAAAGAGCAGACTAAATGTGAATTGTGGTTAATATTGTTGTTACTGTCATCATTCATTTAAATAAATACGTTCCATTCAGGCCTTTCCTTTTCAATCACCTCATCATACTATGATTTGTATGATTGTATTTTTGGCAACATACAGTAGTTGTGTAACAGCGCGAGTCTGTTTTTTTTATCTAGGCAGTTGTAGTTACCTGTGTATGAGATGTCATTCACGTGTGTGTTGTTTACAGGCAGTAATACATGTCGAGCGAATAACGGTGGCTGCAGCAGTTTGTGTTTGGCCACACCCACTGGCAGGTCATGTGCCTGCGCTGAGGACCAATTACTGGACCCCTCAGACAACACTAGCTGTAAAGGTAACACACGCATGCATAAATGTGATTTTAAACTAATTGACAGCTTTGTTTTAAATGTCATGCAACAGAGTAAGTAAAGATGTCATTCATCTAATGTCAGCTTTTGTCATTAACCCTTTTGTGTCTGACAAGAAAAGAAGGTCCACTCGCAGATGTGCTAGAGGACATATTTGTATAGATATGTTTATAGATATATACACTTTGCACTTTTTACTGTAGGTAACTCTGTATTTAAGAGTGCAGTTTGGGGTATTCATGATGTCCGTGGTGAGAAATGTGTAGAAATGCAGGCTTGGAGTTTGTTCAGGTTCAAAATCGAACCAAGTGTGACAGAATAAAGAAAGAAGTGCTGGATTGAATCTGACAACGCATTTTTGCAAAGCTGTAGATTCTGACTGACTGTGACACTATCATCAGAAATGAACCTCAGGCACTTTCTGGATCTAATGGTCAGAGTGTTTGAAGGAGAAACTTCATTGATTTTGGGCTTTAGCAGAATTACTGAATATGTGTCCCCACAGCAAACCCCTCGTACATCCCCCCGCCACAGTGCCAGCCCGGAGAGTTCGCCTGTAAGAATAACCGCTGTATTCAGGAACGTTGGAAATGTGACGGAGACAACGACTGTCTGGACAACAGTGACGAGACCGCTGAACTGTGCCGTAAGAGAAAAATGCTTGTCATTAAGTTTAACTGTGGACTGGCCGTATCAAACCCATAGTTAAAGAACCACTTATGTTGTTTCACAGTCAGCTGTTGGGGTATTCAGCAACTTTTAACAATTCTTTCTAAATTCAAGATTTTTCAAGCATTTAACATTTAAGTAGCATCTTTACAATAAGGTTGTATTTGTTAACATTAGTTAAAGCATTAGCAAGAACTAACAATAAGCAGCATATGTTACATATATTTATTTTATAAAGCTGCGTAACTGGTTAAATGTTTGGTTAAAACTGCTTAAAAAATAAGTGTTATAAACTTTGTCCTTACATTAAACAGATTTTCACGGTAAAGTAATATAATAATATATAAACATTTATAAGTTTAGTTGTTGTATATGCTGACTTCAACCACCATACACTGAAGTACATAAAGTAACCTACCCCCTGCGGCGGTTAAGACCACTACTCAGGCTAGGGCCCTGGCCACTAGGCGACTATACGCCTATAAGTGGTGCCTCTTCTCATCCTGGTGCTCTTCTCGAAGAGAAAACCCGCGGAGTTGCTTGATCGGGTACGTGCTTTCCTCCAGAGACTCGAGAGTAATCTCTCCCCTTCCACACTGAACGTGTATGGAGCCGCTATTGCCGCTCATCACGACTCAGTTGCTGGTAATCTCTAGGACAGCACAACCAGATCATTTGGTTCCTAGGGGCGCGGGACATCACCCGCGCTCCGTACCCTCTTGCGACCTTGATGCGGTCCAGGAGCCCCTCGGAGATGCCGCTCTTTCTCACCTCACGATGAAGATGGCTCTCCGGATGGCGCTCAAGAGGGTAGCAGACCTACAAGCACCCTCCGTGTCCACAGATTGCCTAGAACTCGGGCCCGGTGATTCTCACGCTATCCTGAGACCCCGGCCCGGCTACGTGCCCAAAGTTCCCACCACTCCCCCTACACCAGGTGGTGAACTTACAGGCGC
This sequence comes from Triplophysa rosa, assembly GCF_024868665.1. Lineage (NCBI taxonomy): Eukaryota > Metazoa > Chordata > Actinopteri > Cypriniformes > Nemacheilidae > Triplophysa > Triplophysa rosa. The sequence goes on along the minus strand of NC_079909.1, from coordinate 2,160,463 downwards.
TCCCCACCGGGGAGGAAGACCCAACCCCTTCCGTGTTGTGTCCAGTACGCACCTTGCGCCTCTGCTTGGACCGCACACAGAGCCACAGGAGCTCTGAGCAGCTCTTTGTCTGTTTTGGAGATCAGCAGGGAGGGCTGTCTGAAACAGAGATTGGCGCAATGGATCATGGATGCTGTCACTATGGCGTACCTGTCCTAAGATCGCCTACGCCCACTGGGTGAGAGCTCTCTCCACACGGAGTACAGCCTCCTCATGGGCACTGGCTCGAGGCGCCTCTCTGGCAGACATCTGCAGAGCTGTGGGTTGGGCTGCACCCATCACCTTCGCGAGGTTCTACAGCCTCCGCGTAAAACCAGTATCGGCTCGAGTCTTGCAGGCATCTTGCGGCCGGTAGGGTGTACGCCTATGACAGTACCTTCCCCCCTTTCTCCTAAGGGGGTCAGTGTACTAACTAGCCTCCCTTCTTCCCCCACTGGGTGAAGAACAGGCACTCCATCCATCACTAAGCGAACACCTCCTGCGGGCGGGCTGGGCAGAGCAGCCCTGCCCCTTAGGCCGGGTACCAACTGAGTTATCCACAACATAGCTCTAACCGGACCTAGTGCTACCGGACGTTGTAACCCCCCAGCAGGGTGATGTGGTAAAAGTCGATCTTGAAGTTCAAAAAATCTCTCAGACAAAGAAGGTTCAGGTGTCAAGGAGTTAACTTTATTTGATCAGGCCAAACAAAGTGAGATGTCCCCAGTCATCTGAAAACTTAGTGTTTTCCAGCCTGTAGTTATAGTGAAACTTAGGAAAGGAGGTGCTTTCCTAAACCAATCAGGAAATTCCCTTTACCTTTTATTTTTTATTATCCTATCATTCTCGTCTGCCACTATTATTTTCTAAGCAACAAGGTTTGTATCTAATAGTGGAATGTCGACCTTTACTTGGTTTTTAAAAATAAGTTTTCCAGTTGGTACCAGTTTTCAGGCCACAAAGTGAACAACATGTTCAACCTTCTGAACTTTATCTAGGTCAGGCCTTAAACAGATCCAAAGACATCACTGAATTTTATATTGCTGAAATCTGGTCTATACTTGGCTAAAATGATTAAAAATATACTTATATGTTCAAACAACACTCAATCAATGCTTAAGTATACTGATTATGTCATTAAATCATTAAATCATCTTCATATATTCACTTGTATAATAGTTATTGGTCTGATTATTAACACATCTATGGTAATATCATTCCTATGAATACTTCTTATAAGTGGGATGTACAACAGAGCCCAAAAGTGCACATATGCACAAAATGACACAAAATGATCAGATTTATGCACAATATATTCCCCCCTTTGGGGCTCCATAAGAGTCCCACACATGATTAAGTCTACTAATGTAAGAGGAATATCTACTACAAAGAAAATATATCTGCATGAGCAAAATGAATCAATATCAATGATTATACTTATTGTAGGTATGAATGCAAGCTATAAAAGATAAAAATCCAACTGACCCATCTTGGTCATCTCATAACACGGATAACACCCGCTTTTAACCAATTACTTTAGTAATTTTTCTTACTCAACTGCAAAGAGTTGATCAATTGCAAAGAGCTGATCATCACTGACTGAGTAAACCATCATCTGATGATGAGGACCAGATGGAATAACTCTCTTACATGCATGCATTATGCAAGGCCAACAACATAACAATATCACAATTGGTGATATAATACACGCAGTAAACATCAATATGTTATGCAGATTAGGGAATATGCTGTTAAACCAGCTCCAAATGGAAGAGTCTGTGTTCACTTCATTCTTTGCAATCATTGTAGACAACAATGTAATATTCTCTATTCCTTGTTCGATAAGATGTCCATCCGCATCATTGTCAGGTATGTAGGTACAACAAGTCTCTCCTACCATAACACAAACACCTCCTTGCGCTGCAGTGAGTTGATCCAAAACCATCCGATTCTGGAGAGCAGTAAGTCTTATTCCTCGCAGTTCCTCTCTGATTCCCTCCATCATGATTTTCGTTGTGTTGATAAATGAAGACAGCTCATATCTGGTGATTTCCACTTCTTCCATCAGTGATTCCATTCCCAGTGCTGGAAGGAAAGCAGCCACAAGCTTCTCAGCAATAGTCCATATGTGATGATTCTTTGGCACTGGGCTTTCTCTCATGAAGTTGAGCAGGTCTCTTCTTGTTCGTCGTTGATTCTCCATTGATCGATGTGGTAAGATAATGGCACCACCATGCAGTTGGACTAAAGCACAAAGTCCTGTCCACCCCTCTGGTAAGGATAAGTACACACGATAGCCACACAGCCAATAGTGTCCCTCAACGACACCTGTACCTTGTTGATCTGGAACATGCACAGTTGAACATAATGGACATTTCGCTCTTCCTTTCTCTGAAGTCAAAAGATATTTGTAGGCCACAAGTGGTTGTGGTACTTCATG
>NC_079909.1:2150814-2157905 GCF_024868665.1 Triplophysa rosa | reverse complement strand
GGCACTTTCAGCAGGCTTCTCAGTCGGTGCGTCACTGAGCGGGGCAAACCTGTTTGAGACTGTAATCGGAACGGTTGAGTGATGTTTTGTCCTGCGACTACGCCGGCTCAAAGTCACGAAGTTTTCCAGCTGCGGGGGATTTTCAACTGGAACCGAGCTGTGTGCGCTAATGTTGCTCGCATCCAAAGTGTTTTCTATTGTTGTTAAACTCTTACTATCCTCAGATAAAGATTGGATGCGAGACTCCAATTATAAGATCTTCTCTGTCAGCCTAACTATTTCCCTGCATTTATCGCATATAAAACCGTCGCAGCTGACAGAGAAGGCTAATCTAAACATATGACATGAGGTGCAAGTAACAATAATAGGAATAGAAGCCATAACTCACCGGATTTGAAGTGCAATTCCAATTTACCAAGGTTGCTCGATGAATCGTAGTATACTCGCTTAAAAAGAGAAACAGTTAGCACACAAGACAAACCAGAGGCAAGATGATATTCCACAGTGTAAACAGAAAGAAAGCTAACACGCTATTGCTATGCTAACGGCGTTAAGTTAACTATCAATTTTGGTTTAGAATCTTCAAGTAAATAACAAGAACAGGGTTATTGAGATATCAGGATAAGTTAGCAACTACAATGATAAGTAACGATAATAAAATAATAAAATACACTAATATTAGAACGAAGTGTAAGTGCAGGGATACAAACAAACCGCCGGCAGCGATGCAGACTGGAACCGGAAACACAGACAGGAACCACGTGGTTGACAACATATAAAAGTTCTAAAAATGAGATGAAAATGAACATTAGTAAGTTATTTTAAACGTAAAATGTATGCAACCAACAGAAAAGTTGCTTAAGATCAAATATAAGCTTTTTATAATTCCAACTAACTTTTCAGCCCACAATAGCCAAATGAATTCACCAGTTTGAAAGGCTCTCTCTAAATCCTTGGTGTTTCGAGTCTGACGTCATCACCCAAACGTGTTTTTTCGTCAATTTTAACAATCATAGGTAGTTTAGATGGTTAGAGTAAGGTTAGGGTTAGGGTAAAGTTTCGTAAGACTTGAACCACCAAAGATTTAGTCAAAACCAACAAGCCACGCCCACGGATCTGACTCGAATCTCCAAGGATTTAGTGAGAGCCCATTCACAACTATGCGTTCTCTTGTGGTTCACTGAGCTTTAAATGATTCAATGATCTCTTATTTTCGCTAGTGACTTAATAGTTTCAACTGTTCAAACAAATCATTTCAAATGAGTCATTCATTTGCGAGTCGTTCTGATAATCACAATGTGCGTTCATACTGGCGAACTCGCATTGGACAGTATAACGCTGATTCAACAAAACCACTGCACAGCTTAAAACATTTCAATGATGTACACCAGGTTAATTTAAGGAAACTTTTTGAAGAAATTGAACGTACTTGGATATAAAAGAAACAATATTAATCTGAACAGCCGTGAAATACACCTACTACAGCTCCTAATATTGTACTGTCTGCGACTCTTCAGCGCCTCAATGGTGCTGATAACAAAACAGCACTTCCTCTGTTGCGTAATGCCGCAACTGCAGTTAAAATCACAGTCTGTTGAATGGACGCTTTTTGTTTTTATTTAAGACACCCGACATAACTTTGGACAGAGACTGAGGCGGCACGGAATTTGACTTAGGCAGCCGACTCCGATTTTACCATGCAGGAAAAACCCTGGTATCTCATTAATGTTATGAAAACGAAATAACGCTACTTATTTATTAAATGTGTAAGGATAGTTTGCAGCAAACCTGCTATCCTCTGGAAGAATCTGATTGAGATTTATAGTTAAACGTAGTGATTGTCTGTTATCACGGCATCAGAGTGGATTTGTTATTGTTCACCTAAAAAAAAAAAGCATCCTAAGGCATGTATCCATGTCCTAAACATATAAAGTTTATATACGTTTATAGTTGCTTAGATTTGATTTTATATATACTTGCTTAGTAACAGATTTTTGTTCACTTTATTGCAGCTTTAAGGATTGTGTTTTCTCTTTATGTTGACGGGAACAAATGCAGAAAAGATGTGTGTTTACCTTTACATTGCATTTTAAGCTTTCATCTGTGTTCTGGTTGTGCAGAATCTTATTTTGGACGGATTGGGATGCCAGTATGCCAAGGATAGAGGCTGCGTCTATGAGTGGGCATGGCAGACGCACCATCCATAAGGAGACGGGCAGTGGAGGGTGGCCCAACGGATTGACCGTTGATTATCTGGAGCGCCGCATCCTGTGGATAGATGCCAGGTAACGTCTAAAAGCCTAATCTCAGCTGGGTTAACTAACAGGTGCAGTTTTGATCTCCACTGTTACAAGATTTCTCAACTCACAGCATAGGATTACCCTAGTAGTGTTTCTCAATATACATCTGATGTCAGGGAATGATTAAAAGTTATAATAATACATAAGAAATGCAACTGATAATAAATTGTGATCAGAGATTAATTATTGTGTGCGACAGGTCTGATGCCATCTATTCAGCCAAGTACGATGGATCTGGTCTGATCGAGGTGCTCAGAGGACATGAGTATCTCTCTCATCCATTCGCCGTCACCATGTATGGAGGAGAAGTTTACTGGACAGACTGGCGTACAAACACACTGGCCAAAGCCAACAAGTGGACAGGAAACAATGTCACCGTGGTTCAGAGAACAAACACTCAACCTTTTGATCTGCAGGTGTATCATCCATCTAGACAACCACAAGGTAATATTCAAACTGTAGTTACACAGTTCATATTAATATTCATATTAATAATGCCACAAGTGTACAGTATAATAGAGTACGGACTTGTGTTATGCAGCTCTTTACAAAACAAACATGAGGAAGAAATAAATTTAATTTCATGTACTATTAATATAGATATAGTATATATAGATTAAACTAATTTAGCTTTAAAGTCTTTGCACATACAGTTCGACATTTTCGTATGCGTTTTTTCGTATTTGGCGCTCATTTGTACGGTGTCTTTGAATTGTCAAAACGCCTCTGAAAATGCTTGCTACGGATGCGAAAAATGCAGAAAATCAAATCCAGTCCGAATTTTTTGTAAATGTGAATGACACCACGTCGTATTTATTTTTTAACGTGCGGAAAGTTCGGAGTAGTGACGCAAACTATTAACAATATCGGTACACGGAAAACTTATTGAAATCATAATCATTTTCACAGTGTCGGTTAACTTTATTTCTCAAACCAAATATATATTTAATGTGTCATAATTAATTTCGAGTTTACAACCTTTTACTAGCCTTGAATAGATTTTTATTGTTTTGTATTTTTGTTGTGACCTCTTATATGATAGTAAGACACATAAAGTGTGTTCATAATCATAAAAAAGAATTGACTAAGCTGTGTTTATAGACTTGGTCGGTATAGCTGGGAAAACGTCACATCCATGGGCGCCGTGGGGGAAAACGTCTTGGTTACGGATGTAACCTCGGTTCCCTGATGGAGGGAAAGAGACGTTGTGTCGAACTGACAGAATGGGGTTTGTCTTGAGAACCTATCATCTTCTGAGTATTTAGAAAAGGCCAATGAAAATTGGCGAATGAAATTTGCATGCCGGGCTCCTCCCCGGATGTCTGGGTATAAGAGGGAAGCCGGCGTGCTCATTCATTCACCTTTGGTCTGAGGAGCCTTAAGCATCCTCCCCCGACCGCTGGGGTGGGCGGCCAGTGTTGTGGCATGAGGGACACAACGTCTCGTTCCCTCCATCAGGGAACCGAGGTTACATCCGTAACCAAGACGTTCCCTTTCTGTCGGTCTCTCGACGTTGTGTCGAACCAACAGAATAGGGTTCCTATGGAAAACGCCACAGCACTGAGCCGCGTCACAATCTCTGCGGAGCGACGTTGACTGGCCTGGGCGAGTCATTATGACCTTCCAGTGGAGAGGAAGGGGGACCCAGAGCTTTCCACAAAAGTTGGGAAGCCCCCTAACGCCGGCCGTCATGGGCGGAGGCCTAATTCTCTAAATGGCGAGAAGCCGCCCGGCACCGTACGGGCCACTGGGTAAGTATTATTCCCCTGGGGGAAAAACGCTGCAGAGGCCACTACCTACCGTAGGAATTAGTGGGGACACCACATGGTCTCACCATCAGGGGAGAACTCATGGGAAGAAAGTGCGGACAGGAGTTAACCGCAAGGTGGGAGTCCACCTGGGGAGGTCATGGGTTGCCAAGGTGGGAACCATTCATGAGGATACATCAGACGGAACAGCCCACGGAGGGGGTGTTACCACGTCTGGAGCACTAGGTCCGGTTAGAGCCATGTGGGATAACTCAACTGTTCCCCGGCCTAAGGGGCCAGGGCTGCTCTGCCCAGCCTGTCCCCTGGAAGGGTGCTTAGTGATGGATGGAATGCCTGTTCTTTACCCGAGGGGAAAGAAGTGAGGCGGGATCACCACTGCTCCCCCCGGAGGGGGAAGGGCTTCCACAGGCGTACGCCCTACCGGCTGCCGGTCCCACACCTTGCCAGGATGCGGGCTGACACCGGTTCCGCGAGTAGGTATTAGAACCTCACGGAGTTGTTAGGCATAGCCCAACCCGCAGCTCCGCATATGTTTGCCAGAGAGGTGCCCTGAGCCAGTGCCCATTAGGGTTGTGCCTCACCCCCACGGGCAGGGACGAATAGAGATCGGTATGCCCTAACGAGGGCATCCCTGATCCAGTGCGCCAGCCTCTGTTTGGAGACAGCCCTCCCTTCTGCTGACCCCCGAAACAGACAAAGAGCTGCTCAGATCTTCTGGGCTCTGCGTGCGGTCCAAGTAAAGGCGCCGTGCGCGTACTGGACACAACACGGATAAGTTGGGTCTTCCTCCCCGGTGGGGAGCGCCTGCAGGTTCACCACCTGGTCTCTCGGGAGAGTGGTGGGAACCTCGGGCACGTAGCCGGGGCGGGGTCTCAAGATAACGTGAGAATCCCGGCCCCGAGTTCTAGGCAATCTGTGGACACGGAGGGTGCTTGCAGGTCCCCTACCCTCTTGGAGGTGAGAGCCCTGCGGAAAGCCGTCTTTATCAAGACTGAGAAAGAGCGGCAACCCCTAGAGGCTCGAAGAGGGCGGGGCCTCTTGAGGCCTGCCACCTAGGTCGCAAGAGGGTACGGAGCGCGGATAAGGTGGTCACCCTCTCGCGCCCCTTAGGAACCTAATGACCAGGTCGTGCTGTCCCAGAGGCTACCCAGCACTTGGGTCATGATGAGCGGCCGTAGCGGCTACATACATTCCCAGTGTGGAGGGGGAGAGGTTACTCCCCCGTCTCTCTTGAGGACGGGACAGCTCGTACCCGACCGAGCAACTCTTCGGGTCTTCTCACCGAGAAGAGCACCAGGACGAGAAGAGGCGCCACCTATGGGCGTATAGCCGCCCAGTAGCCGAAGCCCTAGCCTGAGTGACATCCCAACCGCCCGGGGGTGGGTCACTCAGGATCTCCTCGTCCCGTCCAGACATGGAGCCAGGTTTTGCCTGGGATGCCGTAACGTGCCCCTTCCCCTGGGGAACCAGGGGGATCGGCCAGGGGGGAGTTATTGTCAGAGCCTCAGCTCCGAGAACCAAGTCCTGGTTAGGCCAAAGGGGCGTAACTAGTACCACTTGATGCTCCTCTTCCCTGGCCTTGCACAGGCCCTGTGCAATGAGGCTCACTGGGGGGAAGCGTACTTCCACTTGTCCCGTGGCCAGCTGTGCGCAAGGGCATCCATGCCGAGGGTACCTCGGACAGGGAGTACCAAAGCGGACAATGGGTGGAGTCCGGGGAGGCAACAGGACCACCTGTGCCTGGCCGAACTGCCCCAAATGAGCCGGCTGCGCGGGGAGGGAGTCGCCACTCTCTGCGAGGCGTCGACTGACGAGAGAGCGCATCGGCTGTCTGGTTCAGGACGCCTGGGATGTGTGTGGCTCGCAGGGAGCTGATCACCTGCTGACTCCAGAGGAGGAGGCGTCGGGTGAGTCATGTTAGCTGCTGTGAGTGCCACAGCAGCTGTGCTGTCCGACCGGACCAGCACGTGCTTCCCTGCACGAGAGGTAGTAGCCAACTCAATGCAAGTAGCACAACCAACAATTCTAGGCAGTTGAAATGCCAACGCAGGCGGGGGCCCGTCCACTGCCCCGACACTGCTTGCCCGTTGCACACGGCACCCCAACCTTGCAGGGAGGCATCCCAATGGGGACCCCTGTCCGCAAGAAGGTCATGGAGACCAGGGGGTTATGGTGTGTCGGCAGAAAAGCGTGTGACCATACGCCTGCTGCCGGTGTGCCATGCTCTCCAAGGAACTTGACTCTGCAACCAGTGTTGGAGCGGTCGTATGTACATCGACCCGAGGGGGACCACCCCCGCCGAGGATGCCATGTATCCCAGGAGCCTCTTGTTACAGGGGGACCGCTGACCGTCTGATCTTCAGGCAGTTCAACACTGATTGGGCGCGCTAGTCAGTCGCGCCGGGCTTCCTCGTCGCGGGTCTCGCGCCCCCCACCGGGGGGTGAGCGGGGCCGCTCGTGAGGACAGAGTCGATTTCCATACCGAGAAAGAGGATGCTCTGCACCGGTGAGAGCTTGCTCTTTTCTCAGTTGACCTGTAGCCCCACCGATCTAGGTGCCGGAGCACCAGGTCCTTGTGTGTACACACCCGATCTCGAGAGTGTGCCAACTTGAGCCAGTCGTCGAGATAGTTTAGTACCCACACACCTCCTTCCCTAAGGGGAAGGAGGGCGGCTTCCACGACCTTCGTAAAGACTCGTGGAGACAGGGACAGACCGAAGGGGAGGACCCTGTACTGATATGCCCGTCCCTCGAACACGAACCGTCGGAACGGCCGATGTCGAGGGAGGATTGAGACATGAAGTACGCGTCCTTCAGGTCGATTGTCATGAACCAGTCCTGACACCTGACGGACGTCAGGATGCGCTTCTGCGTGATCAACCTGAAAGGCAGCTACTGTTTAGGTGCCTGTTCAGAACACACAGACCCAAGATAGGGCGCAACCCCCCGCCTTTCTTGGGGACAATGAAGTACAGGCTGTAAAACCCGCTGAACATCTCGGCTGGTGAGACGGGCTCGATCA
>NC_079909.1:2121514-2147630 GCF_024868665.1 Triplophysa rosa | reverse complement strand
CTTATCAACCTCAAACCGAACATTACGATGGATTCTATTGTGCTGAGAAAGATCGCTTTGTTTATGTTTTCTTAAAAGCAGTCACAGTGTAATGATGATAGCGTGCTCGGGTGCGGATGGTAATGTACAGTGTAAGAGCAGGTCAGCGGCGGAGTGGGGACAATCGCGCTCCGGCATGTTTCAGGGCACGCTAGAGATACGGGCTCTCCAATGCTTTAGTTTGTTCGTCTGTTAACTTATCAGAGATGCAGTACACCACACAACAATTTTCGGTATTGCACCAGGCACAGTCATCATCATCATTACAAAACGCTAAGGCCAAGCGCCTGACAAGGTCTACACACACGTTCGTTCGAATAAACGGATATGACGGTTTTTGTGGGCGTTCCCAGTAATGCAGACGCTCATCCACACCCACTAATTAACATGTAATTTGCATGACCGTGAACAAGAACAAGAAAATGAAAATGAAAATGAAAATGAAAATGAAAACGAAAATGAAATAAAAGAGAAGAGAAGAGAAAATAAAATAAAATGAAAATCAAAGTTTACATTTTAATTTGAATTGTGTCAGTATTATTGCGTGAACATTAATAAAACCTTTGTAAAAAATGTTTTTACAATTTATTTTTCACATTTGCCTTTTCATTTTCAAATTGGCAGTCTTGCCTCGAGATTTTAGTGAAAATGAAATGTCAAATCACCAATTGCATTTTCTTTTTCAATTTGACAGGGACAACGCATTGTCAGTGTAAAAATGAAAATGAAAATTAAATAATTTCATTTTATTTTTCATTTTGGCACATATTGTGCACGCAGTTGTGTATAATGAAATTGCTAATCTGGTTTTCATTTTCATTTTCATCGTTTAATTTATTTATTTAAATTTGGCAGGATTTGCCTCCCATACTTACATTGTGGTTATGGCACAATGAAATGAAGGTCTCTGTATAGCATCTCTCTTGTTTCCTCTCCAGCACCCAACCCGTGTGCTGCTAATGGTGGATTGGGTCCGTGCTCTCATCTGTGTCTGATCAACTATAATCAGACATTCTCATGCGCCTGTCCTCATCTCATGAGACTGGGCCAGGACAACCACACCTGCTTCGGTAAGAATCCAGCTGATCCTAAAGTACCTGCTACCGTAATATCTTCGGACATGTTTTGTTTAACTTTCATATGTGCATTAATGTTTGAAGTGATTTGAATTCATATTTTTACTGAAAGCACGGTGTAACAGTGAGACTGTGGAGTTCAGTACAGTTTCTGAAGGCATTTTCATGAGGTCGAGGTTTGAGGTTTCACGAAAGGGTTTGAGGTAAAGACTCTGACTAGACTCCAGAATGATTCTTTTCCTTTTTAATAAGACACATTCTGTTGTTGATTTTCTTCTGTGCTCTGAGCTGTTGTCCTGTAACATCACCCCACTTCTATTGAGCTTCAGCTGGCAGGCAGATGGCTTTACAGTCTGCTCTTATAAACTTGAGCATTGGTCTTCAACCGGGGGTCCGTGGCCCCTAGGGGGTCCACTGTGAAACTGCATGAAGATAGAAGAAACGTTTCATCTGCTTCATCGTCTCCCTTCAAATAAGTTCAGAGTACGCATGAAAGGAGTTGCGTGCAAATAAAGTGCATTCTCATATATTTCTGAACTTCTGTTCAAATTTATAAAAGCTGTAAAGCGCTAATTTGACAGCCAAATGCGATACACTGCTTCTGCATTGTAAACTCCCCCGATAATAATGCGGACTCGTTGCATGTTGCTCTCCTTAGTCTGATATTATGCTCTGTAGAAAAAACTAGAAGAAAGACAACGGAGCTCAGAATTATAAAAGAGCGGTGTGTTCTGCAACACACAGAGAAGCGGAAGAAAAAAAAGAATTACACTTAATAAAACGGCCTGCTTTTACAACAGAATGCATACAATCTGCACTGATTTCTTTCGCATCCAGAGACAACCTCTACACTAGAATTCACTAGAATAGTCTTTGTGCCTAACCAGGGTCAGTCATCTCATTGAAGCCTTAATGAAAACGTCTTGGTTACGGATGTAACCTCGGTTCCCTGATGGAGGGACCGAGACGTTGTGTCGAACCGACAGAATGGGGTTTGTCTTGAGAACCTATCATCTTCTGAGTATTTAGAAAAGGCCAATGAAAATTGGCGAATGAAATTTGCTCATTCATTCACCTTTGGTCTGAGGAGCCTAAGCATCCTCCCCCGACCGCTGGGGTGGGCGGCCAGTGTTGTGGCATGAGGGACACAACGTCTCGTTCCCTCCATCAGGGAACCGAGGTTACATCCGTAACCAAGACGTTCCCTTTCTGTCGGTCTCTCGACGTTGTGTCGAACCGACAGAATGGGGTTCCTATGGAAAACGCCACAGCACTGAGCCGCGTCACAATCTCTGCGGAGCGACGTTGACTGGCCTGGGCGAGTCAGACGAACACGCTAGCGCGAAATTATGACCTTCCAGTGGAGAGGAAGGGGGACCCAGAGCTTTCCACAAAAAGTTGGGAAGCCCCCTAACGCCGGCCGTCACGGGCGGAGGCCTAATTCTCTAAATGGCGAGAAGCCGCCCGGCACCGTACGGGCCACTGGGTAAGCATTATTCCCCCTGGGGGAAAAACGCTGCAGAGGCCACTACCTACCGTAGGGAGGAATTAGTGGAGACACCACATGGTCTCACCATCAGGGGAGAACTCATGGGAGGAATGTGCGGACTGCAGGAGTTAACCGCAAGGTGGGAGTCCACCTGGGGAGGTCATGGGTTGCCAAGGTGGGAACCATTCATGAGGATACATCAGACGGAACAGCCCACGGAGGGGGGGTTACCACGTCTGGAGCACTAGGTCCGGTTAGAGCTATGTGGGAGATAACTCAACTGTTCCCCGGCCTAAGGGGGCAGGGCTGCTCTGCCCAGCCTGTCCCCTGGAAGGGTGCTTAGTGATGGATGGAATGCCTGTTCTTTACCCGAGGGGAAAGAAGTGAGGCGGGATCGCCACTGCTCCCCCCGGAGGGGGAAGGGCTTCCGCAGGCGTACGCCCTACCGGCTGCCGGTCCCACACCTTGCCAGGATGCGGGCTGACACCGGTTCTGCACGTAGGTATTAGAACCTCACGGAGTTGTTGGGCGTAGCCCAACCCGCAGCTCTGCAGATGTCTGCCAGAGAGGCGCCCTGAGCCAGTGCCCACGAGGGGTGTGCCTCACCCCCAACGGGCAGGGGCGAAATGAGATCGGTATGCCCTAACGAGGGCATCCACGATCCAGTGCGCCAGCCTCTGTTTGGAGACAGCCCTCCTGCTGACCTCCGAAACAGACAAAGAGCTGCTCAGAGCTTCTGGGCTCTGCGTGCGGTCCAAGTAGAGGCGCCGTGCGCGTACTGGACACAACACGGATAGGTTGGGTCTTCCTCCCCGGTGGGGAGCGCCTGCAGGTTCACCACCTGGTCTCTCGGGAGAGTGGTGGGAACCTTGGGCACGTAGCCGGGGCGGGGTCTCAAGATAACGTGAGAATCCCGGCCCCGAGTTCTAGGCAATCTGTGGACACGGAGGGTGCTTGTAGATCCCCTACCCTCTTGGAGGTGAGCGCCATGCGGAAAGCCGTCTTTATCAAGACTGAGAAAGAGCGGCAACCCCGAGAGGCTCGAAGGGGGCGGGGCCTCTTGAGGCCCGCCACCTAGGTCGCAAGAGGGTACGGAGCGCGGATAAGGTGGTCACCCTCTCGCGCCCCTTAGGAACCTAATGACCAGGCCGTGCTGTCCCAGAGGCTACCCAGCACTTGGGTCATGATGAGCGGCCGTAGCGGCTACATACATTCCCAGTGTGGAGGGGGAGAGGTTACTCCCCCGCTCTCTTGAGGACGGGACAGCTCGTACCCGACCGAGCAACTCCGCGGGTCTTCTCGGCGAGAAGAGCACCAGGACGAGAAGAGGCGCCACCTATGGGCGTATAGCCGCCCAGTGGCCGAAGCCCTAGCCTGAGTGACGTCCCAACCAGACTGGGGGTGGGTCACTCAGGATCTCCTCGTCCCGTCCAGACATGGAGACCAGGTTTTGCCTGGGATGCCGTAACGTGCCCCTTCCCCTGGGGAAGCTGTTCGCCAGGGGGAGCGGCCAGGGGGGAGTTGTTGTCAGAGCCTCAGCTCCGAGAACCAAGTCCTGGTTAGGCCGAAGGGGCGTAACTAGTACCACTTGATGCTCCTCTTCCCTGGCCTTGCACAGGCCCTGTGCAATGAGGCTCACTGGGGGGAAGCGTACTTCCGCTTGTCCCGCGGCCAGCTGTGCGCAAGGGCATCCGTGCCGAGGGTCCTCGGACAGGGAGTACCCAAGCGGACAATGGGAGGAGTTCGGGGAGGCAACAGGACCACCTGTGCCTGGCCAAACTGCCCCCAAATGAGCCGGCTGCGCGGGGAGGGAGTCGCCACTCTCCGCGAGGCGTCAACTGACGAGAGAGCGCATCGGCTGTCTGGTTCAGGACGCCTGGGATGTGTGTGGCTCGCAGGGAGCTGATCACCTGCTGACTCCAGAGGAGGAGGCGTCGGGCGAGTCATGTTAGCTGCTGTGAGTGAAGAATACGCCACAGCAGCTGTGCTGTCCGACCGGACCAGCACGTGCTTCCCTGCACGAGAGGAAGTCCCTCAATGCAAGTAGCACAACCCACAACTCTAGGCAGTTGAATGCCAACGCAGGCGGGGGCCCGTCCACCGCCCCGACACTGCTTGCCCGTTGCACACGGCACCCCTTAGGGTGTGTCGGCAGAAAAGCGTGTGACCAACGCCTGCTGCCGGTGTGCCACGCTCTCCAAGGAACTTGACTCTGCCGCCAGTGTTGGAGCGGTCGTATATGCATCGACCCGAGGGGGGGCCACCCCCGCCGAGGATGCCATGAATCCCAGGAGCCTCCTGTTACAGGGGGACCGCTGACTGTCTGATCTCAGGCAGTTCAACACTGACCGGGCGCGCTAGTCCTCGCGCCCCCCCCGGGGGGTGAGCGGGGCCGCTCGTGAGGACAGAGTCGAGTTCCATACCGAGAAAGAGGATGCTCTGCACCGGGGAGAGCTTGCTCTTATCTCAGTTGACCTGTGGCCCCACCGATCTAGGTGCCGGAGCACCAGGTCCCTGTGTGTACACCACAGATCTCGAGAGTGTGCCCAAACTTGAGCCAGTCGTCGAGATAGTTAGTTCCCGTACACCTCCTTCCCAACGGGGAAGGAGGGCGGCTTCCACGACCTTCGTAAAGACTCGTGGAGACAGGGACAGACCGAAGGGGAGGACCCTGTACTGATATGCCCGTCCCTCGAGCGCGAACCGTCGGAATGGCCGATGTCGAGGGAGGATCGAGACATGAAGTACGCGTCCTAGGTCGATTGCCACAAACCAGTCCTGACGCCTGACGGACGCCAGGATGCGCTTCTGCGTGACCATCCTGAAAGGCAGCTAGTGTAGGTGCCTGTTCAGAACACGCAGATCTAAGATAGGGCGCAACCCTCCGCCTTTCTTAGGGACAATGATGTACAGGCTGTAAAACCCGCTGAACACCTCGGCCGGTGGGACGGGCTCGATCGCTCCCTTCACCAGAAGGGAGGCGACCTCCGCCCGAAGTACGGGGGCATCCCTGCCTCAGCTGAGGTAAAAAAGGGGGCCCCGGAACTTGGGCGGACGTGTAGCGAACTGAATCGCGTAGCCAAGACGGATCATCTTCCTCAGCCAGCCTGACAGTCTGGGGGCTCCCAGAACTGTGACAGGGGGACTAGAGGTTGATCTGCTTCATCGCCCCCGCGGAGGGTGGTTCGATGGCTAGCAGTACGGATTCCTTGCCGGGGGAGGCCCCCCTGGGAGGAGATCGGCTCTGCCATATTTCCTGCCTGGCGACTGCGCAGCTCAACGCACTGTCTGATTGAGAGTGCTGAGGGCTGGTGTTTATACTCGACATTGCGTTTTGCCATGACGCAACATCGAGTTTGCCGTTCACCGTCGTGCAGAGGGTGAGAGCGGCTGAGGTTACCCAGAGAGAGAGGAAACTCTCCTTTTTGAGAGTAAGTGGGCGCCAGCCCCCCAGAGGGGGCCAGCAGATGGAGGGACGGGGCAGGAACCGTCCCTATCTGACCTCCCAGCGCTGTGGCTGGGGTCGGGCCCAATGGTAGCCTCGATCCCCCTGAGGTGATCCCATGACAGCCGCTGCCCACTGCTGCTGATGGGGCGATGGTCTCCTCTTCGCTGTCTCCTCCAGGTCACTGGAGGGCGTTGAAGAGGACCAGGGCTTCTGGGAAGCAGACAGTGCACGGGACTCGACGGCCGAGGCGGCCGAGTTGCGGCACGGAGGACTGCTTTTTACTGTCGAGAACCCTTCACAGTAACACCAACCAGCCCCCCCTTGCGAGACGGGTACGTCGAGAAAGCGGACCTTCTCAGCGTTACTCATCTGCGCAAGTATCGGCCAGAGGATTTTCTCATGGACCACAAGTGTGGACATCGTCCGACCCAGGGCCCCCGTGGTCACCTTGGTCGCCCGTAGAGCGAGGTCGGTGTCGGCGCGGAGTTCCTGCATAAGCGCTGGGTCGGTCTTACCCTCGTGGAGCTCTCTCAATGCCCTGGCCTGGCAGGAGCCATAGCGTGGAGAGAGGAGGCAGCTTGGTCCGCCGCAATGTAAGCTCTCGACACCAGAGATGCCGAGACCCCACATGCTTTGGACGGGAGTCAGGTCGAGCCCCCCAGGTGGCCGCCCCTAGGGCACGAGTGCACCGCGGCGGCAACTCCACCTGGGGGACACCGACGCATCCTCCAGCTGTCTCAACCTCGAGGGAAGAGAGGGTGACAGAACTTTGTTTGACGTGAAACGTGCGGAAGGGGGTTCCAGGTCTTACAAAGTTCCTCATGCACTTCGGTAAACACGGCACTGGGGGCGGCGCGGCTTGGAGCCACGCTCAAACCCGAGGCGCCATGTAGCCAGCCGCGAACGCCGGGAGAGGCAGTGCGGGCACTGCAACCCAACACTCACGGCGGCCCGGGAAAGCATGGCCGACATCTCGACATCCGCTTTTTCCTGGGCTCGACCCCCCGAGGGAGGGAGCCCGAATCACGGAGTCGATGGAGTATGAACTAAGACGGTGCGGACCGTCTTGGGGAACGGTCAGACGAGCGAACGAGGTGTGAACGGTCCGTGAGCCGTGGCTGGGGATTATCGCTCACAGTAATCCTCATATCACCCTCGCTGCTTGCCTAGCGGACGGCAGGGCCGTAGTCCTGCCGCCACGGAACGGGGAGCAAACGAGGTGGTGGCTGAGTCCCGTGGGAACACAGCCACCTGTGACGCAACGTCTGAATCGTCACCGCCCGCAGTGCGGGCAGGACGTATCCACAACGTCTGCCCCAGCGTACTGGAAGCAGGCATTGTGTCCGTCCCCCTCCTCGATGAGTGTGTTGCACCCATGAGAACAGCGGGACAAGCCACGCTGGAGAAATTTGCTCTTTTAGAAAAGGAAATTTGCTCGAACACCTCCGGAACTGCCGAGACGCCCAGGGGAGAGTCACTGCAGGAAGGGACCGTCCGCTGTCCACGTCGTAGATTCCAGCAGAAAGAATGATCACCAGATCGTAGAGAAGCTCATCAGATGCGTAGGCTCTGAAGAACAAAAGGTGAATGAATGAGCACGCCGGCTTCCCTCTTATACCCGGACATCCGGGGAGGAGCCCGGCATGCAAATTTCATTCGCCAATTTTCATTGGCCTTTTCTAAATACTCAGAAGATGATAGGTTCTCAAGACAAACCCCATTCTGTCGGTTCGACACAACGTCGAGAGACCGACAGAAAGGGAACTAAGTTTCAGGACAAGTAAATTGTCCATGCTGCAAATCCATTAAAATAATCAAACAATCTATATTACAATAAAAATAATACACAGAAAAGTATGTATGTGCAACAATAACATGCATAATAGTGCTAATGTAGCGTCTTAACATAATATTGCTGTGACAATAAGAGTTGTTTCTAGTTAACTAGCTCTGTTTACACATTTACTATAAGGGGTCCCTGCTCCATGGATCTCTCATCTAAGGGGTTCTTGCCCTGAAAAATGTTGAAGACCCCTGAACTTGAGCATTCATTTGTCCCAACCCAGTCTCACTGCAGTTCGTGGCATAGACACGAAATTTGGAATCTATTCATTCGAACATCCCCATTTTTTCGTGTCAGTGAGCACAACCTTTTTTAATGTCACTCAGCACGGCTTTCAATACACAGACTACGTGTGTATTTACATTTATATATATATATATATATATATATATAACCTGATATCAAAAGAAGTCGTACATATTTTAGGATGTAGCTAACTAACGCCTTTTTTCACCCCAAACCCTAAAATCATAGTCGCAAAGGCTAATTTTGCTAAAAACGCGAGTTTCACAATTTGGCAAAACAACGATAAATGGCTACTCTAACCCCGCCCCTAAACCTAACGTCACAGGGGAAAGTTGAATCATAACAAAACATACCAATGAGATTGTAGGAAATAGGAATTCACACGAATGAGCCACCGTGTAAAATAGGTATGAAATCCCATCAGATTACCTTGATGTATATTTATACATATGAAAGATATCACGTATTAAAAATCGTGTTTACTGACACGAATTTCCCTCTTTTTTTTCCGGAGGTGTTCGAGCAAATTTCCTTTCTAAAAGAGCAAATTTCTCCAGCGTGGCATGTCCCGCTGTTCTCATGGGTGCAACACACTCATCGAGGAGGGGGACGGACACGATGCCTGCTTCCAGTACGCTGGGGCAGACGTTGTGGATACGTCCTGCCCGCACTGCGGGCGGTGATGATTCAGACGTTGCGTCACGGGTGGCTGTGTTACCACGGGACTCAGCCACCACCTCGTTTGCTCCCCGTTCCGTGGCGGCAGGACTACGGCCCTGCCGTCCGCTACGGCAAGCAGCGAGGGTGATATGAGGATTACTGTGAGCGATAATCTGCCAGCCACTGGCTCACGGACCGTTCACACCTCGTCTCGCTCGTCTGACCGTTCCCCAGGAGACGGTCCGCCGTCTTATTCCTCAATCACGTATTCGGACACGATGCGTGATGATGAGATGTCTCTTGCAAGCATCGGGGGGTAACGTACTGCCATCCGACTCCGACGATTCCTCGGGCTCCCTCCCTCGGGGGGTCGAGCCCAGGAAGAAGCCGACGTCGAAGTGTCAGCCATGCTTTCCCGGGCCGCCGTGAGTGTTGGGTTGCAGTGCCCGCACTGCCTCTCCCGGCACTCGCGGCTGGCTACATGGCGCCTCGGGTTTGAGCGTGGCTCCAAGCCACGCCCGCCCCCAGTGCCGTGTTTACCGGAAGTGCATGAGGAACTTAGTAAGACCTGGAACGCCCCCTTTCCGGCATGTTTCACGTCAAACAAAGTTCGGTCACCCTCTCTTCCCTCGAGGTTGAGACAGCTGGAGGATACGTCGTTCTCCCCCAGGTGGAGTATGCCGCCACGGTGCACTCGTGCCCATAGGCGGCGGCCACCTGGGGGGGGCTCGACCTGGACTCCCGTCCAAAGCATGTGGTGTCTCGGCATCTCTGGTGTCGAGAGCTTACATTGCGGCAGGCCAAGATGCCTCCTCTCTCCACGCTATGGCTCCTGCCAGGCCAGGGCGTTGAAAGAGCTCCACGGGGGTAAGACCGACCCAGCGCTTATGCAGGAACTCCGCGCCGCCACGACCTCGCTCTACGAGCGACCAAGTTGACCATGCGGGCCCTGGGTTGGACGATGTACACACTTGTGTTCCATGAGAAACTCCTCTGACCGATCCTTGCGCAGATGAGTAACACTGAGAAGGTCCGCTTTCTCGACGCACCCGTCTCGCAAGGGGGTGCTGGTTGGTGTTACTGTCGAGCCGCAGCGGCCCCCCCGTCTCTCCATTTGCTGGCCCCCTCCATACCCTCTTGCGACCTAGGTGGCGGGCCTCAAGAGGCCCCGCCCCCTTCAAGCCTCTCAGGGTTGCCACTTTCTCAGTCTTGATAAAGACGGCTTTCCGCATGGCGCTCACTTCCAAGAGGGTAGGGGATCTGCAAGCACCCTCCGTGTCCACAGATTGCCTAGAACTCGGGGCCGGGATTCTCACGTTATCTTGAGACCACGCCCCAGCTACGTGCCCAAAGTTCCCACCACTCTTCCGAGAGACCAGGTGGTGAACCTGCAGGTGCTCACCGCCGGGGAGGAAGACCCAACCTTTCTGTGTTGTGTCCAGTACGCGCACTGCGCCTCTACTTGGACCGCACGCAGAGCCCAGAAGCTCTGAGCAGCTCTTTGTCTGTTTCAAAGGTCAGCAGAAGGGAGGGCTGTCTCCAAACAGAGGCTGGCGCACTGGATCATGGATGCCCTCGTTAGGGCATACCGATCTCATTTCGCCCCTGCCCGTTGGGAGTGAGGCACACCCCTCTTGGGCACTGGCTCAGGGCGCCTCTCTGGCAGACATCTGCAGAGCTTCGGGTTGGGCTATGCCCAACAACTCCGTGAGGTTCTAATACCTACATGCGGAACCGGTGTCAGCCCGCATCCTGGCAAGGTGTGGGACCGGCAGCTGGTAGGGCGTACGCCTGCGAAAGCCCTTCCCCCTTCCTTAGGGGGATCAGCGGCTATTACGCCTCCCCTCTGGCATTCCATCCATCACTAAGCACCCTTCCAGGGGACAGGCTGGGCAGAGCAGCCCTGCCCCCTTAGGCCGGGGAACAGTTGAGTTATCTCCCAGATGGCTCTAACCGGACCTAGTGCTCCAGACGTGGTAACCCCCCCTCCGCGGGCTGTTTTGTCTGATGCATCCTCATAAATGGTTCCCACCTTGGCAACCCATGACCTCCGCCGGTGGACTCCCACCTTGCAGTTAACTCCTGCAGTCCGCACATTCTTCCCATGAGTTCTCCCCTGATGGTGAGACCATGTGGTGTCTCCACTAATTCCTCCCTACGGTAGGTAGTGGCCTCTGCAGCGTTTTTCCCCCGGGGGGAATAATGCTTACCCAGTGGCCCGTACGGTGCCGGGCGGCTTCTCGCCATTTAGAGAACTAGGCCTCCGCCCGTGACGGCCGGTGACAGGGGCTTCCCAACTTTGTGTAAAGCTCTGGGTCCCCCTTCCTCTCCACTGGAGGGTCATAATTTCGCGTTAGCATGTTCGTCTGACTCTCCCAGGCCAGTCAACGTCGCTCCGCAGGGATTGTGATGCGGCTCAGTGCTGTGGCGTTTTCCATAGGAACCCCATTCTGACGGTTCGACACAACGTCGAGAGACCGACAGAAAGGGAACGTCTTGGTTACGGATGTAACCTCGGTTCCCTTTTGGAGGGAACGAGACGTTGTGTCCCTCATGCCACAACACTGGCCGCCCACCCCAGCGGTCAGGGGAGGATGCTTTAGGCTCCTCAGACCAAAGGTGAATGAATGAGCACGCCTGCTTCCCTCTTATACCCGGACATCCGGGGAGGAGCCCGGCATGCAAATTTCATTCGCCAATTTTCATTGGCCTTTTCTAAATACTCAGAAGATGATAGGTTCTCAAGACAAACCCCATTCTGTCAGTTCGACACAACGTCTCGTTCCCTCCATCAGGGAACCGAGGTTACATCCGTAACCAAGACGTTTTCATTTTCTGCAAATAAATGCAAATAGAAACAACATTTTTATTTGAAATTTGCGAGAAGTATTGTTAGTAGTTCACAGAATTCAACAAAAATTATAATTTTACCCAAACACACCTGGTACATTTTAAAATCAGAAAAACGGTCTCTGAAATGATCTGTTATTTTTTTCCGCGGCTGTACGTCGGTGATAATGAACACTATTGGTGTGGACACTAATAATTATTGTTAAAGTTATTGTAGCAATTTTCATCTATAATATATTCTAGAGTTTTCATTCTTGGTGTGAACCAAGAAGATCAGTTCAGATTTAGTTCAAACTCTTTTCATGCTGTGTAATGTTGATGCCTATACTTAAATTAACATTTGAACATTTATTCTGGTGCAGTGTCTTGTAAATGCATTCCCGTAAACATATGTTTTGCTTGTCTTTACAGCTTACAGACAAGTATAAATACTTTTTCTTGGTCTGTCTTTTATTGAACTCAGCACATTCCTGTAATAATCTCAACATCTCTAATGTATCTAATGGAGCTTTGCTTCTAAAAGACATGAACCTTTCCAATAAATATGCTTAGAGCTCTTCCAAGAGAGACTGTTTGTCTCTGCCTGCAAATGTAGAACTGCTTTAAAAGATTCCAGAGACGCAAATGAGTCAGTCGTTCTCATTATTAAGAGACACAAAAATCCACAGCGTCTCTTTTATTTGACATTAAAACTAAATGGATCTTCATTTCTTACTGGAATTCAGATTTAGGCCCATTCCCAATTCTATTTTCTACCCCTTTGCCTACCCCTCGCCCCTTCCACTTGCCCCTTGAAACAAAGTGGGAAGGGGAAGGGTTACAAATTTTCCGCTAAGAAATGGGACACCACTACTACACTGGTATACTATCATCATACGTCGTTGCTAGTTCCTAACGTTACGTCAGAGGACATGCGCCGATGCACCCGGGTATATGACATAAGAATATATTTTCTATTATCGTGCAATCAGTGCTGTCCGCTAGCAAACTTTAGCGATTTTTTTTGCAAACGTTAAAAGAACATCACCGTAAATACAAACACAAGATTGAATGTAACATACATAAAATGAAAAATTGTCATAAAAATCCTTATCAATGGCAAAAATTACTTACATTTGGGTCTGCTTGCTCGAGTGAGCAGTCATGTTCTCTTAGCCCTTCGTTTGAAGTGAGGTCCTGAAAAATCTTCATTTGAAGCTCTATCTGGCCCTTCCCCTTACCCCTCCAACCAAAAGAGAATTGAGACACCCCTACCCCTTCACGTGTAGGGGTAAGGGGTAGAATTGGGATCGGGCCTTATTGCCTTAATAGAATTTTGATACGGTCCTTGTTACTGTTTTTCAGTTCAATACGGTCATTCTTTGGGGTGACGGCATTATTTTCATGACGGGTCGCCGCTTATTGTCTTTCAGAGTCCCGTCAGTTCCTGCTCTATGCCCGTCAGATTGAAATACGAGGGGTGGACATCTATAATCCATACTACAACTATATCATCTCATTTACTGTCCCTGACATTGACAATGTCACCGCGGTGGATTACGACGCTCTGGAGAGGCGCATCTATTGGTCCGATGTTCGCACCCAAACCATCAAGAGGGCTTTTATCAACGGCACGGGCATAGAGACTGTGGTATTCGCAGGTAACACATTCGTACTTGTATTTGCACATACACGTATGAAAATAACTATTCATGTATTTTGGACAGAACTTTTCCACTTATTGAAATATGTGCAGAGATTGTGGACCCATGTGGACAGGAGGACCCTACCTGACTGAAATCAAGTTGACCAATCACAGCTCATTTTTAAGAGGATATCTATGATGCTATAAATAAGGAGGGCTCCAGACAAAAAAACAGTTAAGGGCTCCCATAAGGAAAAAAAACAGGCGTCAAATTGTTTTTTTAAGAGAGACATAATATTGACTTACATTTTTAAATCACATACTTTCAGTTATCCAGGGTTTTTCCTTGATTTTGTACACACAGTCACGTGAAGGCCTACCGTACCTTCAAGTGGCTTTAACACTTCACAAACAACAAAGAGCAGTTCTAAAAACCAGATAAAAAGTAACAGATCTCGACCCCCATTGACTCCCAAATTACTTTATAATTTTTTTTGTTCTGTTGAACACAATTTTGAAGAATGTAGGACAGCAAACAGTTCTGGGGCAATTTTTACCACCATTGTATTTTTTCCTACTATGGGAGTCAATGGGGGTCGAGATCTGTCTGGTTATAAGCATTCTTCCAATTATGTTTCTATGCGTTCATCAGAACAACAACTCGACCGTGAGTAAATGATGACAGAATTTTCATTTTTGGGTGAAGTATCCCTTTAACAATATATCATGACATGATTTATATTAAATGCACAATAAGTACTGAATGGGCTATGCCAATTTTTTTATGAAATGACCTGTTTGTGATCTGTTTCGTTCTATTGGTTGAGCTGCCAACATGTGACCTGTCATCATGCACGTAGTTGTTTATTTATTTGTTTTTTTGCGTTTTTTCCTTTATTTCGATAGTACAGGAAGTGAAGTGGGAGAGCGGCTCCACTTATTTTATTTTATTTTGTTGTGCTATTACTGCATTATAAGTTGTCACTTTTGGTTTAGCTTTCTTAATTCTTTTCTTTATGTTAAAATTCAGTTTTATTTAACATAATAAAATTTACATAGTCAGAAGGTAAAACTTGAATGTTGTCAGTTTTACATATAGGAAAAATGATATTGAAAATTGCTAACATTGAAAATTATAATGTATAAATACATACAATAAAAATGTCGTGAAAAATTTTGCGATACTATCGCATCATAAACACAGTATCATGTATTGTACTCCTAAACGGTATCATTACACCCATAACAACAATAATGGGGGGAAAAACATAAAAAACATGAACACAAAAATGGGAACATTTAGACTTTGTGACCAAAATTGCTTCTCTAAAGGTAATGAGCGCTGATTATTAAGGAGACCATTTTTTGTCATGGCAGAAATACAGGACGACCCAGATGCGGTGAAAATCCGAAGGTGTTTATTTTTAACAGGCAGCAATCAAAAGAGTACAACCCCAACCCCGGACGTGCTGTCCGCGGTGGTAAGAACTTGAGTCCCCAATAGGATGAACGCGGCGACTCGGGCTGAGGATAGGTCTCCGACACTGAGACGAGGAGGGAAGTGCCTCGGGACCTCACTCGGCCCGGGACCCGTGCTGAGAACCTGGTGGTCGATGACGACCAGAAGTGGAATCCGGGCTCCGCCTGCGGGAAGCTGCCTGCCGTGGGTAGAGGTGGTGAACGCCACTGAGAGCTGCTGGGACACAGGATGATGAACGAGACAACAGAGGAGGGAGAGACTTAACTTGACAAGACAAGACGAAATCCAAGACTAGGAAAATAAACTTCTACAGACGAGCCGCAGCTACGTCTGGGGCAGTCTGAAACTACGGCTAAAACAAGCAACGATCAGACAACAGACAAGAGACACTGAGGAAATATAAGGGGAACACATAATGAGAAGGAAAGGGTTGGCAGGTGTGAGGTAATTGCGGGAACGAGTGCTTAATGAGTAATGAGTCAGCGGGTGTGTAGGTGCAGAGTGGAAAATCACCAGTGCGGGGAATCCTAAGGAGACACGAGGGCGGGGTACAATACGTAGACACCGAGCACACGGTCAGCCACGTGCTCGACAACAACAACACCACCCACGTGCAGAATAATACCCCGACCAGACCAAGACCGTAACAATTTTTATTAAAGACAAAAAAACGATTTTGCCCCGATTTGTCTTTAAGGTCGTTTTAGGGTAAAACTTATTTAAACTAAATAAATATTTAAAACTAACTAAACAAAATATGTATTTTAATTATCTGGCAGTGAATTTGCTCTTTACCTCATCTTCATATGATCTAACAACAACATTTGGTGTTAAACACAGTCTCTTGTGTCTCTATTTTAAAGCCTGATGCTGTAGTTGGCGTGTATAATCAGGCTGGGCTGTGTTTACATGTTGAGCAATAACTCTCTGGGCGACCTAAGTTTAAATCCCAGCTCTGGGTTCTTTTTTGATTTCCTTTATAGCCCTGTATGATTTCCCGTCATCTCTTCACTGTCCGCTGAAAAAAAGTTGACGCTATAATCAAGTAGTTTAATTAAGTGTTTTAGGATAATCACATGACACGTTTATGTTGAGTTTAATAGTTATGTTAAGTTGTGTTATTTGTGAGTCTGGCGGTTGTTTACAATGTTGTTTTTACAGTTGCATGTGTTTATGGGTAGTGCCATTTAGGTATAATTAGCACAACCCTCAAAACCAAATTACAGACATGTTATTTAAACAGTTCTGAATGAAATGGTGACTCAGCATTTGCTGTCTCGCAGACTTACTGTTTCTGTCCGATATGTTTATTTCTTTGGACATATACTCAAGCAAATGTTTATGTTTCTGTGTCTATTGTCAGACTTTGATGTTTTAAACGATTAATATCTGGAAATTTTTATGTTGTCTTTTGCGTGTGCGCGAACAGATATTCCTAATGCTCATGGTCTGGCGGTGGACTGGGTTTCACGTAATCTCTTCTGGACCAGCTATGACGCTAATAAGAAACAGATTAACGTCGCCAGACTCGATGGCTCCTTCAAAAACGCTGTTATCCAAGGCCTGGATAAACCTCACTGCCTTGTGCTGCACCCCATACTGGGGTAAGCCCTCTGCAGCACACACAAGTTTTGCACCTGTACATTGTGGGGACTTTCCATAAACATAATGACTTTTATACTGTACAAACTTTATATTCTATACCCCTTAACCTAACCATCACAGAAACCTTTCTGCATTCTTACACTTTCAAATAAATATCATTTAGTTTGTTTAATAATTCATTTGAATTGAGATATGAGATTTGTATAGAAACAAATGTATAGAAACGCTGATCCTCTGTTACTACAGACCACTTTGCATGATGTAAACACTGATCCAGAGGCATTCCTGGTTTCATTTTTGTTTATTTTATTTTTTAGTCTTTTATAAATACATCTGAAATATGTTTGTTTAACATTTGAATTCGGGTTATAAATGTTTTGTTGGTTTTATTTTGTTCAAACATTTGTGTTGTAAAAAAACATAATTGTCCATCGTTGAACCAATGTTGTTTACGTCATCCGAAGTGGTCTATACTGGGCTTAACCTCACAAGCAAACATGTACTCTAAAGCGTTGTGCACACTGCCAGCGACTGGCAGCAGCAGAGCGACATGATCTCATTCATTTCAATGGTAGCTTATCGACTTCCTGCGACACGAGCGACAGTGACCATTGGCAACAGGAAGTGGGCGTGTCTAGCGACTCAACAAAATTAAATTAAATTTTATTTATACTGTATAGCGCTTTTCACAATTTTCATTGTTGCAAAGCAGCTTTACATACATCATAATAAGAAATTTAAGAGAATATGCGGCATTAAGATTGTACATGTTATTATTGCAAGTTTTTCTCTATGCAATATTCACTTGTTTACAAAGTTGACAATTTATTGTTCAAATTTATGCAAATGATGAGCGACTGTAGTAAACCCATTGTAATAAACCCTTCCCTACTGATCATGTAAAAAAATGCTGGGACATCTTTAACCCATGTTCAGGTCAAAAACGAATAACCAATGATGAAATGAACCATGAAAATGTTCATATTTGAAACAACCCAGCATATGTGAATTTATAACCCAGCGGTAGGGTTCCTCACTTTCTGACCCAAGCATGGGTTAAATCTAGCCCAGCATTTTAAGTGTACCATAAAAAATACCTCAGGCCAGAGACTACTTATCGCAATTTTGCAAATGCAGATGTGAACGTTAGGCCAAAGTATTACAAGTGTGGTGACATAGTGCACATAGTTAATGTTCAAAGAGTTGAATGAGCTTCTTAACTTTTTCTGGACCCCCATCTTACTTCACCCTCTCTTCACTTTTCTTTTCACACCTGTAGGAAACTTTACTGGACTGATGGAGATAACATTAGTATGGCCAACACTGATGGCACAAACCATACCGTGATCTTCACCAATCAGATAGGACCAGTGGGTGAGTGACAGCTTCAGATCTTTGAAGAGACAGCAGGTCCTTTGGTCATTTATGACAAAAATGGTGTGGACACAGGTCTGTTTTCTTGCAGATCCAAAAGGCAGAAACTTTCATGAGTGAGATCGATAAAAACTATGTTTAATCATTAACTTTTTTCTCCTCTGTTTCCATCTCAGTTTGAAACATAAAATGTGCAGGCTACTTGTTGCTCAATACAGCAGCGCAACTTTGATGCGCCAAAACCCCCCCAAAAAATTATTCACAGAATTTGTTTAAAACAGAATATAACTTTATAATAAATATATAAAAAATGAAATAAGCCAGATTCAAGTCACAATGTGCAAAATATATGTGTTTAGGCAAAATGTCTGAAATGCAGGGGAACATATATTCAAAACAAAAGCCACAAATAGTCAAATTAATGGACTTTCCATAACATAACAATGCTGTGCCATACAATACTAGACCAGATCTCGCTTCAAAACTACTTTTAAAACTACTCGATAATAATGAATTGTTTTTTGCAAACGGGAATACAGCACGTTCATTACCAACGAACTACAAATAAAGTTACTTTATTTATCGCATGTAAAGGAGGAATGCAATAAAGCATCTTACCATTAAACAGTCAAAACAATCCCTTTCACCTTTTTTCCTGCACACTCTTTCTCTGTCCTCCTGACGCACACGCTTGCTTTAAGTGCAGAGAATGACAAGTTCCAAAAGTCTGCGCCGTCCCCGTGCTTGTAAATGCGGTGATTTTGGTTATATTTATTATTTTGTTTTAGTATCATGCAGCACAAAGTTCAGTCTAAGTTACGAACTACGTGCATTTACAGACAAAGTGTTAATTCATATTTAAATGCCCAGACATTCAGTATGACAAATGTTTGGAAACAGTGTACACATTCATGTCATCTGCTGGTGTTTGTGGAACGTGCTGCTTCTCTTTACCGGTCTCACAGCACAGAAGACGTGGAGAGATGCGATCCTGCGCTGGGTCATAGCCAGACCTTGCGCTCATATGCGCCGGGGGTTTCGGTACCCAACCCTAAAAATGTCCCACATCATAAATAATATTTTTGGTGGCGCAGTGCATGCCCGTCTCCTACACCACTGCCCATATAACCAAAATGGCATGATCCCCATTCCATAACACCTCTGCAAAGATTCAACTGTGAGATCGGTAGTCGAATCAGGCTCCTCCTATCGAATCTTCGACTATTCGGGGTCACCCCTAATCGAATCCAAAATATGTTTGTGTTAATATAATATATGTGTGTGGCATGTATATTCGTATTTATCTATAAATGCACACACATACATGTGTAAATACATAACAAATATTTATAGAATTATGTTTACATAATTACCATTATGCATAAATATAAATATATATATTACTCATATTTCTTAAATGTATACATATATGCATATCAATATACACTCCACACGCAAATTTATTGTACAAAAACATTTATTTTAAAATAATCATGATTAATGGATTTAACTGCACTAATGTTTTAATAATCATGCATAGATTAAAACAATGAATTGGCTTTTCAACCTTTAAATTGAAGAAGATGTGTCCAATCTAGCACGTCCAAAAAAATACAATATACACAAAACGTCTCGGTTATGTCTGTAACCTCTATTCCCTGATGGAGGGAGCAAGACGTTGTGTCGACAGAATGGGGTTTGACTTGAGAACCTGTCATCTTCTGACTAACTTTGAAAAGGCCAATGAAATTGGCGAATGAAATTTGCATCCATGCTGCATTCAATCAACTTTTGTGCTGAGGAGCCTGAGAGCATCTCTCGACTGCTGCAGCGGGCAGAGGATAGAGACGTAACCGAGGCGTTCCCTTTCTGTCAGTCTCTCGACGTTGTGTCGACAGAATGGGGTCCTATTGAAAACGCCACGGCGCTGTGCCGCGTCACAATCTCTAGCGAAGTGACGCTGACTGGCCTGGGTGTGTCAGACGTGAGCGCTAGCACAAAATTGTAACCGTCCAGTGGAGAGGTAGGGGGTCCCAGAGCATTGGAAAAGGTGAGAAGCCCCTGCCACCGGTCGTCACTGGCGGACGCCTTGTTTTTCTCTAACGGCGAGAAGCCGCCCGGCACTGTAAGGGCCACTAGGGAAGCGCTATTTCCTCACTGAGGAAACGCGCTACGGAGACCACTTCCTGCCGTAGGGAGGAGTTTAGTGGAGACACCAACATGGTTTCACCGACGGGAGAACTCATGGGAGGAATGTGCGGACTGAAGGGAGTACCGCGACATGGAGGTCCACCTAGGGGAGGTCATGGGTTACCAAGGTGGGAACCAGACCATGAGGATACATCAGACGGAACCACCCTGCTGGTGGGGGGTTACTTCGTGTGGAGCACTATGTCCGGTTAGAGCTATGCGCTAGATAACTCAGTTGATACCCGGCCTAAGGAGGCAGGGCTGCTCCGCACAGCCCGGCCCCTGAAGTGCTTAGTGATGGATGGAATGCCTATTCTTCACCCGATGGGGGAAGAAGGGAGATGGAATAGCACACTGACCCACCTAGGAGGGGGAAGGTGCTTTCTCAGGCGTATGCCTTACCGGCCGCCGGTCTCACCTGTTGGTCCATGCAAGACTCGAGCTGACACCGGTTCCACGCGGAGGCTGTAGAACCTCGCGAAGGTATTGGGTGTAGCCCAACCCGCAGCTCTGCAGATGTCTGCCAGACTTCCTCCCCGGTGGGGAGCACCTGCAAGTTCACCACCTGGTCCCGAGTGGTGGGAACTTTGGGAACATAGCCGGACCGGGTTCTCAGGATAACGTGATAGTCTCCAGGTCTACCTGTGCCTGCCCGAACTGCACCCAAATGAGCTGGACTGTGCGGGGGTGGAGTCACCACTCTCCACGAGGTGTCGATTGACAAGAGAGCGCATCGGCTGTCTGGTTCAGCT
This sequence comes from Triplophysa rosa, assembly GCF_024868665.1. NCBI lineage: Eukaryota > Metazoa > Chordata > Actinopteri > Cypriniformes > Nemacheilidae > Triplophysa > Triplophysa rosa. Next base: position 2,126,954 of record NC_079909.1, on the reverse strand, counting down.
CGCCTGGGATGTGTGTGGCTCGCAGGGACTTCGTCACCTGTTGACTCCACTGGAGGAGGCGTCGGGCGAGTTGTGATAACTGTCGTGAGCGAATGCCACCCTGATGGTTGATATACCATATACACTGTAGCCAGTGCTGGAGCGGTCTCATGTGCATCAACCCGAGGGGAATCACCCCTGCCGAGGACGCCATATGCCACAGGAGCCTCTGAAATAGTTTCAGGGGGACCGCTGGCTGCTGCTTGAAAAGGTTCAAGCAGTTCATCACTGACTTTGCACGCTCGGTTGTCAGCCGCACTGTCATAGAGACAGAGTTGAGTTCCATGCTGAGAAAAAAGATGCTCTGCACGGGGGAGAGCCTGCTCTTTTCTCTTTTGACCCGTAATCCCAAACGATCTAGGTGCCGAAGCACCAGGTCCCTGTGTGTACACAACAGATCTTGCAAGTGTGCCAAGATGAGCCAGTCGTCGAGATAGTTAAGTATGCGCATGCCCTTCTCCCTGAGGGGAGCAAGGGCGGCTTCCATGACCTTCGTGAAGACTCGTGGAGACAGGGACGGACCAAAGGGGAGGACCCTGTACTGATATGCCCGCCCCTCGAAAGCGGACCGCAGGAAAGGTTGATGACGAGGGAGAATCGAGACATGGAAGTACACGTCCTTCAGGTCGATCGCCATGAACCAGTCCTGACATCTTCTGCGTGAGTATCTTGAATGGCAGCTTGTGTAGGTGCCTGTTCAGGGTACGCAGATCTAGAATGGGGCTCAACCCCCCGCCTTTCTTGGGGACGATGAAGTACGGGCTGTAAAACCCGCAGAACATCTCGGCTGGAGGGACGAGCTTGATCACTTCCTTCGCCAGAAGGGTGGCGACCTCGGCCCGAAGCACGGGAGCATCCTTGCCTCGCACAGAGGTTGAGAGGACGCCCCGAAACTTGGGCGGGCGTCTGGCATATTGGATCACATAGCCGAGACAGATCGTCCTCCCTAGCCACCGTGACGGTCTGGGAAGTTCTAACCAGGCTCCCAGGGACCGAGACAGGGGGACTAGGGGTTCGATCTGCTTCATCGATCCCGCGGGGGGTGGTTTGATGGCTTGCAGTGCGGCTCCCTCGCCGTGGGGCAGAGAGCGGCTCTGCTGACTTACCTGCCCGGCGATAGTGCAGCGCAGCATCGAACTGAGATTGCTGAGGGCTGCTGAAGAGTATGCACGGTATTGCGTCTCGCCGTGACTTGTGCTTGATCGCCTCCGTCTGCTTCTTCACTGCCGAGGACTGCTGAGAGAAGTCCTCGACAGTATCGCCAAACAGCCCACCTTGCAAGATGGGTGCATCGAGAAGGTGATCTTTCTCAGTGTCACGCATCTGCGCAAGGTTGAGCCAGAGGTGCCTCTCCTGGACCACTAGTGTGGACATCGTCCGACCCAGGGCCCGCGCCATAACCTTGGTCACCCGTAAGGCGCCGAGAAGGGGGCGTTCCAGGTCTTACTAAGCTCCTCATGCACCTCCGGGAAAAATGGTACCGGGGCCAAGCACGGCTTAGTCGCGCTCAGACCCGAGGTACCAAGTATCCTGCTGCGAGCCCAATGCTCACGGCGGCCCGGGAGAGCATGGCTGACGTCTTGACGTCCGCCTCTTCCTGGGCTCGACCTCCCGAGGGATCGTCGGGGTCGGATGACAGTAAGTCGCCCTCCGATGCTGCAAGCGACATCTGTTCTTCGTCACGCACCGTTTCCGAGTACGTGGCTGAGGAGCAAGACTGGGTAGGACCGCCTTTTGAGGAACGGTCAGACGAGCGAGACGGGGCGTGAACAGTCCGCGAGCCTGTGGCTGACGGATTAATGCTGACGGTTATCCCCATATCACCTTCACCGCTCGCTGTGGCAAACAGCAGGGCCGAAGCCGCTGCTGTCACAGAACGGGAAGCAGACAAGGTGGTGGCTGGGTCCATAAAGAACACAGCCACCCATAACCGCAACGTCTTGGATCATCATCTGCCCGCACTGCGGGCACCCAAGCACCTGAGGCAGACATTGTGTCCATCCCCCTCCTCGATGAGAGTGTTGCACCCACGAGAACAGCGGGACATGCTGCGCTGAAGAAATTTGCTCTTTTATTAAAACACCTCGGGTACTGCTGAGACGCCTAGGGGAAGTCACTGATGAGAAGGGACGATCCGCTGCACCACGTCATAAGAATCAAGCAATATCAATGTGAATTGTCATCCGATGCGAAGGCTCCGAAGAACAAAAGGTGAATGAATGCAGCACACCGTCTTATTTTTATACCTGGATGTCTGGGGCAGAGACCGGCATACAAATTTCATTCGCCAATTTCATTGGCCTTTTCAAAGTTAGTCAGAAGATGATAGGTTCTCTAGTCAAACCCCATTCTGTCGACACAACGTCAAGAGACCGACAGAAAGGGAAATACAGGCATCACATTCCTAATGCATGTTCTCAGACTCATGAGTGGTTGTTGTCTGTCTGTACTGTAGGTCTGTCCATAGACCATCACACAGAGCATCTGTACTGGATCAGCTCGGGAAACAGCACCATTAACCACTGTAAACTGGATGGATCAGCACTGGAGGTGTTAGACGCTGTCAAAGGCAAACTGAACAAGGCCTCGGCGTTGGCTATCATGGGTAAATACAGCTCGCATGAGATCAGGACTGCACATTAATGCCAATGTTGGGAATAATAACATGCTTTTGTTCTGTTGTGTAGGTGATAAGCTGTGGTGGGCCGACCAAGGCACGGATCAGATCGGCACATGTGATAAGAGCGACGGAGGAAACTGGAAGGTTTTGAGAAATGGCACGTCTCCCATGATGCACATGAAGATCTACAATGAGACCGTGCAGATAGGTGTGTGTGTTTGTTTGTGTTATCTGACAGGAATAAAATATGTAGCACAACTGGTCAATCTTGCTGCTTGCAACACTAGGTTTATGGGTTCAATTCCCAAAGAGCACTCATACTAATAAAATGTTTGAATGCGCTGTAATGAAAGTGCATCTGAAAGTGTTGATTGTGTTTAGCATATCAAATCAAATCACTTTTGTTGTCACATCACCACAGCACAAGTGCCTTGGTGAGTGAAATTCTTGAGAGCGTGCTCCAGAAAGTGCAGAAACAGTTTACATATAGACAGTACTATTTACATACTTACAGGCTTATACAGATGACAGTGTGCAATATACACATACATATACTCAGTACACACAGTGTACTATTATACATACAGTTATCAATACACATTATACACCATATGTACACATTCTGCATTATGTACACATACTGTATATACACACAATAATATGCGAAGGTGCAGCAGATTATACATAAACTGGATACGTGAATGTAATGGATGTGCATTGGATGGTATCCAGTGGTAGCAGATAGATTGTTGTATTAGTGCAGTGTGTACGTGTAGTCCAGTTTGAACTGTGTCAGAGTTAAAGTGCAGTGTGTGGCCTACCGTAAAGTGGGAGTATGCTGTAGGGTGTATTAGTTCTGACTGTTCATTAGCCTGATAGCCATATGATGAAGTGGTCTTGACTCTTTGTGTGTCATGTTTTTAGGTTCAAACATGTGCAGCAACAATAATGGCGACTGCTCTCAGCTGTGTCTCCCCACGTCTCCCTCCACCCGCGCATGTATGTGCACCGCAGGATACAGCTTGAGGAGTGGACAGCAGTCTTGTGAGGGTACGAATAAAATACACATTTACTGGATATTTTACTGTACATATTAAACGCTGCCCTTTCTGTGCAGAACTTTTGTATAAGGCACCTGTTAATTTGAATTTATTAATCTGTCCTGCATATTTTTAGGATGAGAAGTTTTGATGACTGTATTATAAAAGGCATACGATTAAAATATCAGCCAACCACAATTCTCTTGCATATTAAATATGAACAAAAAAACTAAACAAAAATGATTCATACAGTGAGGGAGGTACCTTAATCTTGTAGCCTTATATCAATCTCATAATGTTACTTGCATTTTATTGGTGTGAATTTACAAAGCAAAAGCTTTTTCTGTTCTAAAAAAAGGAAATTATACCTCTACATATAGTATAATTGTATAGTATTTTTTTTGTATAGTGTATAATTGTATTGTGAAATGTTGGTATGTGATTTTTTTTTTTTAACACCAATTAGATTACTATGACATTTACATTTATGCATTTGGCAGACGCCTTTATCCAAAGAGACTTTCATTGCATTATACTATATATATGTTTCTGAGTATCGAACCCATGATCTTGGCATTGCTAGCGCCATGCTCAAACCACTGAGCCACAGGAAAGCGAGTGTTTTGTTTTAATATAATATGATACTTTATGTACAGTAAATTGTATATATGTAAGGGATAATCCATGGCTAGCCGTGCATTAAAGGATTTTAATGCATGACGTGGAGGCCAAGAACCACACGAAGCGAAGTGCATTAAAATCCTTTAATGCACGGCTAGCCATGGATTTATCCCGCTTATACCATGGTCATTTGCCAAGTTAAAGCTGTTACAGTGCAATTTTTGATCAGACAGGTGAAAACGTCTTGGTTACGGATGTAACCTCGGTTCCCTGATGGAGGGAACGAGACGTTGTGTCGATCCGACAGAATGGGGTTTGTCTTGAGAACCTATCATCTTCTGAGTATTTAGAAAAGGCCAATGAAAATTGGCGAATGAAATTTGCATGCCGGCTTCCCTCTTATACCCGGACATTCACCTTTGGTCTGAGGAGCCTAAGCATCCTCCCCCGACCGCTGGGGTGGGCGGCCAGTGTTGTGGCATGAGGGACACAACGTCTCGTTCCCTCCATCAGGGAACCGAGGTTACATCCGTAACCAAGACGTTCCCTTTCTGTCGGTCTTTCGACGTTGTGTCGAACCGACAGAATGGGGTTCCTATGGAAGACGCCACAGCACTGAGCCGCGTCACAATCTCTGCGGAGCGACGTTGACTGGCCTGGGCGAGTCAGACGAACACGCTAGCGCAAAATTATGACCTTCCAGTGGAGAGGAAGGGGGACCCAGAGCTTTCCACAAAAAGTTGGGAAACCCCCTAACGCCAGCCGTCACGGGCGGAGGCCTGATTCTCTAAATGGCGAGAAGCCGCCCGGCACCATACGGGCCACTGGGTAAGCATTATTCCCGCTGGGGGAAAAACGCTGCAGAGGCCACTACCTACCGTAGGGAGGAATTAGTGGAGACACCACATGGTCTCACCATCAGGGGAGAACTCATGGGAGGAATGTGCGGACTGCAGAAGTTAACCGCAAGGTGGGAGTCCACCTGGGGAGGTCATGGGTTGCCAAGGTGGGAACCATTCATGAGGATACATCAGACGGAACAGCCCACGGAGGGGGGGTTACCACGTCTGGAGCACTAGGTCCGGTTAGAGCTATGTGGGAGATAACTCAACTGTTCCCC